>NW_024083085.1:0-37608 GCF_003009895.1 Hyaena hyaena | reverse complement strand
TGAGAGAGAGAAAGCAGGATGGGGGGCAGAGAGAGAGAGTCCCAAACAGACTCCACACTGTCAGCACAGAGCCTGATGTGGGGCTCAAACTTATGAACTGTGAGATCATGACCTTAGCTGAAAATCAAGAGTTGGATGCTCAACTGACTAAGCCACCCAGCCACCTCTAAGGGCATTTATTTTATAATCCCTTTTAAAAAGTAAGGATTAGAGCATTAAATGGTGAATTATTCAAAACCATAAAGTGAGGGGAAAATCAGACTTGCATAGGATAAAAGATAATGCTTGTGAGAATTAATGACATCACGTACTAATTTCTCTCTTTGTATTTCAACCTTTAGCTTTTCTTATCTGCATAAACTCTGTTTGAAATATTCATGTTTAGTTCATATAGGCTTAAATTTTGCTAGGGTTTATGATAGGTTCCCACGCACAAATATAGAAATATACATAGATGTACAGATTTGGAAATACCTATTTTAATACAATTGATCTTTCTGTTTGATAATTTACATTGAAGTATATAGCGTTTGTAACTCTTCCATCATCCTGGACAGGCAATCTTACTGTAAAATAAATATGGTTTGTTTGCAGTTGAAAAAAAAAAAAAGAATAATAAAATCTTATATCAGTAAATAATCTAAAAGAGATTTGTGGCAGGAGCACCCTGGGTGGCTCAATCAGCTAATTGTCTGACTCCTGATTTTGGCTTACATCATGACCTCTTGATTCATGGGATCAAGCCCTGTGTCAGGCTCTGTGCTGTCTCTTTCTTTAAAAATAAATAAATAGACATTTTAAAAAAGAGAGAGACATCTGTGGAAAAGAAAGAACTAAATCATAGCATATGTATAGAACTAAAACCAGAACTTAAGCATTTTGATGCTATTGTCACTGTACCCTATGGCCATTATACCACATTTCTCAGGGTTAGGACTTTCCTTATTCCTAGATATTAGTAACCTTCAGTAAAACACACACAGCTCTTAAAAACACTGGAAGACGGATTAATCTATCAATCATAAAAATTTCAACTTTTGCTCAGCAACCCCCTAAAGACTACAATAAGCATTATCTAAGGGATGGAGACACATAAGATGACATTTCTGTTTTGAGAAACTTACAACTAGGCTTTGCAGATTAAAAAAGTACTCAAAAAAGTACAATAATAATAAACACTATTTTAAAGCTGTTTGAGTATTAAAAATAAAGTATTCTATTGCATTTCAGAAGATGAAGAAATCACTAAACTAGGACCATTGGTTAAGACTTTATTAAATGAATGAGCTTCAAAGCTTAAACTTATGAGTTGATAAAAAACAAGAAAACAGCATTATATGTGGAAGAATTTTAAGTATAAAATGTTTGGATATTGGAAGAATGATTTGTTCAGTATGGATAATTTCATTAAAATAGACATTGTTTTTAAATATAGCACTAGAATAGTTCACAACATACTTCTAATTATAGAACCATTTATTACTTTAAACATTCAGATTACCCTAAGTAAGTTCTTGAAATGTATAATGCAATGTTCTAAGTATCGAAAAGAACTTTTCTACGTAGGAAGAATTTATGAGTAAGTTTTATATCTTGGTCAATCATGCTACATGGACCTTTAGCATAACAAATGATTTCTACAGCAATGACTTTGAAAGTTGACCCATGAAAGAAAATGAGCTCTTGATTAGGTAGTGGCTTTGCCACAGAAAAAAATTCTTGTAGAGCATGGTGAGATAAGCAGATATATACATTTGATATAGCAATCTGGATTGCTAAGCATTAAAACCAAACAGAGCTCCCAAAAATGAGACTTGCAAAAGAATCCCATGTTGCATCAATTATTTGTGGCATTTAAGAGCTGGTCTCAATCAGTAGAACACACTTGGAACAATTATGAACCAATGCTTCTTATCATAAAGTAACTAACTATTTTCTATTTTTCTTCAGTATCATCCTCTACTTCATAACCATGCTCCACTTATCTGGCTCTTTTTTTACTGACTTTTTTGGCTCTCACCATCCTGAATCAAACTAGTGTTACAAGTCCTTTATGTATAACTATTAAATTTCAAAACCTGGTCCCATAGGCCAAGACTACAAATTGCATTTGACATATTTATTACTTGCTTTCTTCACCTGCCTCATGTTCAAGTACAGCTAAATCTGCAACCAGTATTCATTATTCAGTAACCTGAATTAATAACATGGAGCCCTTTCTTATTTACAACCAGGCAACTTCCAGTTTCTATTAGTAAATTGTCCTAGTTTGAACCTTGACATTTAATATAGGCATTAAACTTTTGTAGGCATAAGTGTGGAACAAAGATTAATGTATATTAACATGCAGAATGGATTAGAGAAGAGTGGAAAAGGAACAAAGGAAATTATTATAATTGTTCAAAACCAGGGTGACATTGGCCTGAGGTAGAGGAAATACAGTGACTCCACTAGGAAAGGAATAAATGTAGATGCATAATAATTTAGAGAGAAAAATCAACAGAATCTAGTGACTAACTGAATGGAGAACAAAAAAAGAAAAATGCTGCATCATTTTAGAGCCCAGCAATTAAGAGACAAGAGTATCATGAGAAGAAATTAGGAAAGCCAGAGAAGAATGTGATTATGGTAAAACATGGAGTTGATTTTATACTTGCTTAATTTGAGGCTAAAACATCCAGATGGAGACATTCTGCATGAAAATTCCAAATCAGAATTCTGAATAAAAGTTCGGACTAGATACTTATATTTGGAAATTATAAATGCAAGAGTGATAGATGAATCCATCTTGGTAGATGAGACCTAAAAGTAAAAGAGAGAATAATGAAAGGGGCTAAAATCTAAGTATTTCATTGATATTAGGAGTAAGAATGGAACCAATAAAACATAAAGAGAAAGAGGCCAAAAGCACATGAGGATAACAAAAATAGTGTGACCTCCAGAAGACAGAGAGATTGAGGAAAAGAGAGAGGAAGAGAGAGCTAGAAGGAGAGAGAGAGAGGGAGGGAGGAAGAGAGAGTGAGAGAGAGAAAGTGTTGGGAGCCATTCTGAGCCCACTAGTCGAGAAAACTCCTGGTGAGGTTAAAGCAAGTTTGCACAGTCTCTTGCCAATCAGATGATGACCGATATCCACCCCCACGCAATTATTTCTGCTTGAGCACTGACCCCTAGGGTACCTTGTTGATCAATATTGGGAGTGACTTGTCCCCTTATTCCGGCCCTGGTATGATGATTGCACCTTGTGAAGGAACTTATTGTGGGAACAACTTCTTTTGATTATGGGAACAGACATCGTGGCTCCAGAAGGTCCTGTTTCCCTCCATACTTTCCCTTGAGCTATGAACAGGCTAATGACCCTTACTCACAAAAGATTGATCTTTACATGTACAATTCTGTTTCTACCGTTGCGTTAGTCCAAGATGTTCATAAAGCTCAACATGTAAATCAACTAACCAAAAATGTCTCTCATGCCCTAGCTATTCAAGAAATCATAAAAGTAGACACAAAGGTAAATGCACTCAAAGAGGCTATTCTATGTATTGGAAATAAGCTAAACTCTTTAAAGGTATGGTTGGCTCTCTGGTGCAATAAAGCATATAACTGGAAAACCAAGTCTTGCCCGGAGACAAAGAGCCTAACTTAGAGAGAAGGAACAGATAAGGGCAGAAGATAAGTTAGTACATACGCCTTTGCTAACTGATGGTGTATAGCAGCCCCTTCCCTAAGGCCTACTTTCCACAAACACCTTCCCTTACCCTGGCAGCTGTGATGAGGATGGATAAGAGTATCTATAAACCTATGACTTAATCTTAGTGTTATTAAAATGTGAACACCTTGTTATTTTCTTCGTTACTCAACTTCACTATAATTGGGGCTGTTCTGCAAGAAGACTTCTGTAAAACCTGTTTCTGTACATTTTCCAAAAACACCTTATCACAAAGAGCTATCCATTGTAAACATTCCATTTCCTGATGCCATGTTAACATTTGACCTATAAATAAAGACACCAAAACCAACAGGACAGAGATGCCTGCCTGGTGATCAGAAAGGATCTCAGGGCTCTCTCACTCTCTTTCACCGACACCGTCCATCCTTCAGGGACCCCTGGACCTGTCAGAGCCAGCGCGGCCTCCGACAAGAAAGAAATGAGATACATCAACAGCAGGGATGTTTTTGGGGAATAAAGGCTAAGGAAGAACAGTGTTTATCTAGACACCAAGAATAACACTGTAACTTTGAGTATAATAGTTAAAGTTGACCCTTGAACATGGTGGGGTTAGGATTGTTGATTTCTGCGCAGCTGAAAATCTCTGTATAACTTTTGACTCCCCCCAAATTTAACTACGAATAGCCTACTGTTTACCAGCAGTCTTACCGATAATACATATTGCATATTATATGTCTTATATATTGTATTCATACAATAACATAAGCTAGAGAAAAGAAAATGTTATTAAGAAATTCATAAGGAAAAGAAAATACATTTACAATATTGTCCTGTATTTATCAAAAGCAATCCACATGTAAATGGACCCGTGCAGTTCTAAAACTGTTGTTGTTCAAGGATCAACTGTATATTTATAATTAAATATCCATGTTTGTTGGTGATCATGCCTAAAAAAAATGAACAGCTAGCATTAAAACAAAAAGACACAGACCCCATCCCCCCCAAGAATAGCTCTTACTATGAGATACAAAAACAATCTTCAATTGTTGCACTGGCTGATTTTTGTCTTAAAATCTCTAGGTCTGCTTATTTAAGAAGCTCAAGGATGTCCAGTCTTTACAATTTTTTCTATTAGTGTTTTTATATTCTTTTTAAAAAGTGATTTTTAATAATGAAATTGTAGCTTATAAATTTTGAAATTAAATGTAGTAAATTGGAATTTTAAAGCAAGTGCATAGAAATACAAATATATTAAATAACAAAAGATATCTCATGTTGGAAGTAGGTAACCAGTTTGATATTAACTTATAATGAGACAGTCTCTGAAATATTTTGAAACAGAGAAAACACTAAACCTTTACTATTTATTTTTTTATCTTAAGTTCTTATTTAAAGTCTAGTTAATATATATGGTAATTTTGGTTTCAGGTACAGAATTTAGTAATTCATCACTTACATATAACACCCAGTGCTCATCAAAAGTGCCCTCCTTAATGGCCATCACCCATTTAGTCCATTCCCTCACCCACCTCCTGCCATCAATCCTCAGTTTGTTCTCTATCCTTAAGAGTCTCTTACTGGACCCAAAACTATATGGTCAATTAGTCCTCAACAAAGCAGGAAAGAATATCCAATGGAAAAAGCCTCTTCAACAAATGATGGCAAAACTAGACAGCAACATACAGAAGAATGAAAATGGACCATTTTTATACCATACACAAAAATAAATTTAAAATGGATGCAATACCTAAATGACAGTAAACCATCAAAATACTAGAGGAAAACACAGGAAGCAACCTGTCTGATCTCGGCCACAGTAACTTCTTACTCTCCGGAAGCAAGGGAAACAAAAGTAAAAATGAACTACTGAGACCTTATGAAGATAAAATCTTCCGCACAGTGAAGGAAAAATTCAACAAAACTAATAGCCTATGGAATAGCAGAAGATACTTGCAAATTACATATCAGGTAAAGGGTTAGTATCCAAAATCTATAAAGAACTTATCAGATTCAATACCCCAAAAATAAATAATCCAGTTAAGAAGTGAGCAAAAGACATGAACAGATATCTTTCCAAAGAAGATATACAGGTGGTCAACAGACACATGAAAAGACACTCAACATCACTATCAGAGAAATACATATCAAAACCACAATGAGATACCACTTCACATTTGTCAAAATGGCTAAAATTAACATCACAGGAAACAACAGATGTTGGTGAGCATTTGGATAAAGGGGAACCCACTTACACTGTTGGTGGGAACGCAAACTGATTTAACCAATAGAAAAGAGTATCAAGATTCCTCAAAAAGTTAAAAATAGAACCACCCTATGACCCAGCAATTGCACTACAGGATTCCACCAGAGATTTAAAGAAGAATTAATACCTATTCTTCTCAAATGGTTCCAAAAAATAGAAACGGAAGGTAAACTTCCAAACTCATTCTGTGAGGTCAGCATTACCTTGATTCCAAAACCAGATAAAGACCTCACTAAAAAAGAGAATTACAGGCCAATATCCCTGATGAACATGGATGTAAAAATTCTAACAAGATACTAGCAAGTCAAATGCGACAGTACATTAAAAGAATTATTCACCATGATCTATTCCTGGATGCAGGGGTGGTTTAATATTTGCAAATCAATCAAATGATATACAATATTAATAAAAGAAAGGATAAGAGCCATATGATCCTCTCAATAGATGCAGAAATCCATTTGACAAAATAAAGCATCTATTCTTCATAAAAAAAATAAAGAAAACCCTAACGAAGTAGGGATAGATGAAACAAGCCTTTAATATTCTAAATAAAAATATGTTGTCCTTAGCTTGAGAAAATGTGTATTTTGAAAATTATATAAGATGACTAAAAAATAGTTCCAGGTTCGACAAAATAAGTACATAATAAAGAAAAGATTTTATATATTACATGACAGTAGCTTACAAGCTGTTATTTATATCTCAAAAAGATCCATCCCAATTCACTTTCAAACCTACTTTGAATGCCAAGCACATTCACAAAAACATAGATAAGATTTTTAAAAAGCAGAACAACAGAAAAGACTAAAGTCATATCAGAATTTGCAAATTTGATTATATCTTAAGAAATGATCCTACATAATTTTTTGATAATAAAAGAAGAATATTTCTGCATTGGCCACAGCATGTATTAATCTTGAACACATTATGCTAGATGAAAGAAGCTGGACCCAAGAGGCTACCTCCCACATAGTTGCATTTAAATGACATTCTGGAGAAGAAAAATCATTAGGTACAATGAACAGAATGGTCACTGAGAAATGATGGGCAGGAACTGGTAGCATGGCCGAGCGGTCTGAGAAATGATGGGTTTGGGGGTCAGGGGATAAAATGCAAGTCCTCAAGGATCTTTTTGGGCCAATAGGCTTATTCTATATCTAGATTTTGGTAGTAGCCACATGTCTATATACATTTGTCAGAACCCAGTGAAATCTCCCTTTAAAAAGCAGTAATGTTCATTGAATGTAAAATCTAGTTCTATAAAGCTGATCTTGTTTTTTAAGTTTTTATTTTAATTCCAGTTAACTTACAATGTTATATTAATTTCACATGTATAATATAGTGATTCAACAACATAAAGCTGATTCTAAATAAAAAATAAAGATCATGTACTATCAGACATGAATAAGAATAGCTTATCTGAGGTTTAATTGTGGGTGATATTTATTAGTGGTTATCCTTACTGGTGACCTTGTACTCATTAAATTTTTGATTATTATATAAGAAGATGGAGATGAAATACATATACACTGTTTTATATGTAAAATTTGAACAATCCTGTTAAGATTCAAAGCTAGACCACATTTTATAATCATTTTCCTTAATGGTTTATATGGTGAAAAAAGCTAATCCTTAAATTGGACCCATATTCTAAACTATTAACTGATTTCCTGGGTTAACACAAATGACTAAACATGAAGCTTAATATAAAATTCTGTTTTTCCTTTACAAACTCTAGTTTTTCTTTACTGCATGCCCTAAAGCTTCATTAATTTTCCTGTAATGTCTTAAAAGTATGAAATGCTATTCATCTATTTTCTTTTAAAGATGAGTAATTTGGTATTGAAAATAGATTCGCCATTTGTCCAGGGATTGTTACATGGTTAAACATCATTAATATTATTACAATAGTTTCATAAAGCAGATCAAGACTGGGCTTATTACCATCCACCTAATTATATCAAAGACACTTCATTTAGTGCCTTTTTCCACTGTGGGGGTTCTTTTATTATTGAGGCAGTGTGAGAAAGGTTTTCTCCTAATTTATTCCACATTTTATTTTCAACACGAAGTACTAAACCTATTGAACCATAGACCTTTGGTGAATTGATCTCTTCACTTGCAGTATTTACCACTCCGGTAAATTAGCTGTACATAATAACCAGCTGTCGACCTCCAGATGCAATCGAGTCAAGCTGCATAAATTCCCATCCTTTCAGACACACACATTTCGATGACTTTATCTGAGAACTGGTCTACTTCCGCTGTAAATAATTTCATACTGTGGAAACTAATTTCATGCCATCTTTGTTTTTATTTATTTTAAAATAAGGAATGTTTGTGATAAAAGTTCAACCATAGTAGCAATCAAAGTTTTTTAAAGAGGACATTTTGTCCAACCGCAGTTCACACTTAAAAATACTTCCACTGAAATTACATAATATCTCAAAAGACCACCTTTTCTTGATAAGATTATCTCTATCCTGAAGAGAGTATTGTCCAGTCACTGAATCACAGCATTGTTTATAAAACTTTGGCAAGGAATATATGTCTGGAAGAACCTTTTTTAAAAGTTGGAAAAGTCAGTGTCCGAATAGTGTCAATTGGGGAAATGGATACTATACAATAATATAGATGATTGTAGCAAGTAAACTCAATGACCAGGGAAAAACATTTCTAAAATTGAAATTTCTGTATGTTTCTAGGTACGTTTAGAATAAAAACAATGCATTAGACACACACATACACACACACACAGGCACATACATCAAATAGTTTGAACTGCCACGAAGGTACAAGGAATAAAATAAGAGAGTAAGTGCGCAGTTTGATTAAATCAAAAGCTGTCAGAAAATATATTCACTTCAAAAGAAGAGCACCATTTAATCTGTTGTAGCTCAGCTGAGAAAAAACCTACATCGGCAAAACATTAACAGCACAAAAGGCAAAGGTCAGCAGAAAAGACTTAAGTAATTATTAAAAAGTCCAAACTTGGCATTTTGGAACTGTATCTTAATTTGAAAAATTGACGATATTACAGTTATAAATAGATTAATCAATAAATAGCAAAAGCTGACTGAGACAGTCAAGGGCCAGTTAGTCATTTCTCAGTCAGAATGATAAATGCAACATAAAACTTTATTGACAATCGGTCCAGGAGGTTTTATGATTGACAATGAAGACATGATGTGAAATGCAGTATGAGGTAGGTATTTTTGATGATTAGAGAAACATTTTTTAAAGTTATCATTGTGCTAATCATTTAGTAAAACTTGAATTCTCAGCATAGCCACGATTAGCTGTGTCATTTCAAACAAGGGGTCCTAAAATGAGGGCATTTTACAAAATTCTTAACATCAGTTTTAAAGTAACAAAGCTGAATAGAAAGCAACGATGCCATAATATCTTCATCTATTTTGGACTGCTCATGGAAGAGGAGAGGCCACGGGCACATTAGTGCTAATAAACTTTTGTCTCCAGCACAATGTGCTCTTCCTACGTGAGCCGCCCAGCATCGCTGCCTGTGTCTTGGAGGACAAAGCACATAACTGACTTCATGCATGGACTGAACAGTACATTGGGGGGCTATTCCTGTCACAGTGCAAAAGTTACAAACACAGAACAAACAAGAACAAAAACTGAAACAAATAATCATAACTTGAATGTGCAGAGCTAATTTTTCTAGTGAAGCCAGAATTTTCTCTCCAAGGGACTGATAATTGGAAACTTACAGTGACAGATATAGATTGATTGTGGCAATAATAAACTCTGATTAAGTATTTTATTCAGGTTTAACCAGAGAGAGGCTAGTTGCCACTGATTAAGTTTTATGCAAATCATATCAGATGTTTGATTACTACTAAGGCCATGTCACAAATGTCAATCTAATCTTGCAGGGGTGGTGACCTCAAAACAGCAGGTATAGATACAGAATAATTTAGACCATTTTTCTCATTTATACAACACCTAATTTATGAAAATTGCACTAACAAAATATAGCATGGTATACGTCTCTTTCCATCCACATTTTTCAATAGGCAGGCTTTCAAAGTTTCTGTATTAAAATACACTGTATAAACAAAATTAAAGAACTATCACATTCTTATATGTTTAGTTTCTAATTAGGCACTACTGAGATCTTGGGGAAATCTTGAAAGGGCAGGAAATGTTTTCTCTCACCAAAAATACTTCCCTTTAACTAAAAATATAATTTCTAAAATAGTTTCAATTTTTAAAATTATAGCAATCCATATTTTCTCACTCTGATGGTATGTAAGTGTATGCTATGCACACATTGTACAAGTCATTGTAAGACTTTTTCCTATTCTATTAATAACTTGTGTTCTAAGATATCAGATAAACACTGAAACTGAGATATTTTCAACATACTTAAGATAAAGTGACTCTGATGAGAAATAAAGCAATTAGATGAATTCTTTAAACATGAAACCACTCATTTGAAAAATAGCTGCCCTTGTTTTAAAAGCAACAAACCCTTGAGGCGCCTAGGTGGCTGAGTTGGTTAAGCAAACAACTTTGGCTCAGGTCATAATCTCAGGGCTCGCGAGTTGGAGCCCCACATCCAGCTCTGTGCTGACAGCTCAGAGCCTGGAGCTGCTTTGGACTCATTCTCTCTCTCTCTCTCTCTCTCTGCCCCTCCCCTGCTTGTGCTCATTCTCTCTCAAAAATAAATTAAACTTAAAAAAAACTATAAAAAAGCAACAAATACCTTGGATGAATAGTATCGGAAGGTATGGTACAAAGTGGGTCAGACTTTGAAACCTCAGTTCTACATAAATTATGTACAGTATTTGTGTCATGCATGGCCTTCTGGGTTTGGTTAGAGACATTGACAAATATGCTTCCACTTTACATTTCATTACATTAAATGCGAAGAGCTTCAATGCATGAAATCACTTTTTTGTAGTAGGATAAGAGTCTGTACCATTTGAATTTCTTTATTCCTCTGAACCTTAATGTATGGATTATTATTAAGAAATTGGAAATGAACTTACAAATGGTTCTTAAAGAGTCTGGTTAGTCAAAAGTCTTTATCAGATAACTAGTTAAATTCCATAGCCTCTGTTTAAATGTGTGTGAGTGGGATTACAGAGAGAGGATTCTAAGCTCCATGTTATTACCACATGACCATGATTTAAAAATCAAAGTGTGCCTGCCTGGGTGGCTCAGTCAGTTAAGCGTCTGACTCTTGATTTCGGCTCAGGTCATGATCTCACAGTTTGTGAGATTGAGTTCCGTGTCAGGCTCTGCACTGACAGTGTGGAGCCTGCTTGGTATTCTCTCTCTTCCTCTCTCTGCCCTTTCCCACTCATGCATTCTTTCTCTCTCACTCTCTCTCTCTCTCTCTCTCAAAATAAATTTTAAAACAACATTAAAAAATCTTAAAAAATAAAGAAAATGTCTGGGCCAATGATTGATACATGACCTAAGATGGCTCAGACAACAATTCTTAGCCTTTTGATATTGAGGCATAGAAACACTTGACACAGAGTATTTCTTGGAATCTGACCACAAGACTCCATTAACATGGTAATGTGAAGAGCTTTGCCACAACTTCTCCTCCCTAACTCTTCTTACTATTATGATTTTATTCCATTTTGGATTTTAAGAAGTATGAGGCATGTGCTATCACAGCAAGAAGCTGATGGCACAATCAGAATCATGAGTTGAGCATTTAATAGAAGGTCTTTGCAAAGACAGGCATAAGGTTAAACAAGTCAACAAGGGAGATACATCAGCCCAGGCTAGCAAAATTAGGTAGCCATAACACCTGCTCCTTGTGGCATAGACCAATAGCACTCATTTGTTGGATGGGCTAGACTAGAGATCTCAAGCTGTTTTTCATTGTTTTTCCCCATACATGTGATGTCTTGGCAATTGTATAGGTTTCCTAAAGCAGCGATAACCAAGTACTACAAACTGGGCAGGTTAAAAAACAGAAATTTATTTTAAGGAGACTAGCATCCTGAGATCTAAGCATTCTCAGGGCCAGGTGGCAAACACATGATTCCAATCTATACCTCCATTGTCAACTGGTTGTCTTCCTTGGTTCTTCACACTATATTGCCTTCTTATAAGGGAACTGGTCATATTGGATTAAGGGCTTATCCTACATCCTACTTCAGTATGACCTCATCTTAACTATTTACCTTTATAACAACCCTATTTCTATATAAGTTCATGGTTTTAGATACATGGAATTGGAAGATTCAACATATCTTTTGAAAGGATGCAATTGAATCCATCACCTAAGGGATAGTTGAAAGTTTGGGCTTAGCTTGGACTGTTTACGCCCTTTGGTACTCCTTACATTGCAGTTGGCTCCATCAGGAGTAAGGACTTCAAAAGATAAGAGATAGACAATGATAGTTTCTTGAGATCTAGGCTTGTACTGGTGCAGCTTCATTTCTTCCTTATGCTATTAATCAAAGCTG
This sequence comes from Hyaena hyaena, assembly GCF_003009895.1. NCBI lineage: Eukaryota > Metazoa > Chordata > Mammalia > Carnivora > Hyaenidae > Hyaena > Hyaena hyaena. Next base: position 25,223 of record NW_024083085.1, on the reverse strand, counting down.
TTATTAGATACAGCCAATTCAATGGAAAGACAATTTCTTTTCCACTTCTTAAAGGGAGAAAGGAAAAAGAAATTGAAGTCATTTTTAATCTACTATAGACATCAGTTAAATTAACCTAGAACTTAATTCCAGGATCCCAGATCACAGGGGTCCTATCCTTAATGGCTACTGCAGATTCGCAGTGACTAGTATTGTTGGACAAGAGGTCCCTAGGGAGTGTTGATGTGAACCCCATAAATTCTAGATAAGTACTTCTTATTCCATGAGGCATCAATTCAAATTATTATTCATATTTGGAGTCTAGCAACCAGTCAGTGGATTTAACCTTTTACTCTATTGGACACTACGCATAAAGAATTCAGAATGGCTTTGTGTAATGTCATCAGAATGACTCTAAATCATCAGAATGACTCTAAATCAATGGAGTCATAGCTGTGCTCTCTGGTATAAGTATTTCTTCCTTGGATACTACTTGGTCATCTAAACGTGTTGATTCAAAATTTACAGGAACAGGAAACAAAATATCCTTAAAGGAATTATTAGGCTTAATTCTGAAAAGGAATGCTGCCATTCTTTTCCTTCTTCTCAAAGTTATTGAGAAGCATTTGATCATGTATTTGTCAATAGTTAAGGGAAAGAATATTCACATCCTCTAGGAACTCAGCCTGACTTTGCACATGTCATATCTCAGCTGGCATGTTATTCCATTATTCCCTTAAGTCAGTTACTTCTTGTTGATGGATACATATTAATCTTTGTAAATTTCTTGTGATTCCACATTGTCATGAAATAAGTTTGTGAATCAAAGGTATTATTGTGTAGGATGTCAAATAAGCAATCTATCAGAGTGCAAGAAAATTGATATATAAAAAATATTCTTTGTTCCATGAATATATATTGCTTCTGACTACTCTTGCTGATAGTAAGGTGAAGAGGTACAGACCAGATGTCTGTTATCTGTTGTGTTTTGCTTCAGCAAATATACCACATATAGAACCATGGCTTGAATTGGTGTAATTTCAGATTTAGTTTATAATAATACATAGTTATTTTCATTACCTGTTTGACTTCTGCACAGGCAAAAGGTATGGGATATAAATGGTCAATACTGTGACTTTAAAGTCCTTGATTTGGGTACTAATTTCTGTAGTTATGCCAGAATTTTTTTTTTTTTTTTGAGATACTGTATTGCTTTCTTTTTCTTTTGCAATCCAAGGGGATATAGAAGGGAGGGAGTTCTAAGGACTTATTATTTGGCCTTTCTCTTATAATATCACTCCTTGAATTAGAGTTCATTATCAGAATTTTTCCACTTTTTAAATTATACTTTTTCTGACTATACCTTCTGGAACTAAAGAAGTATCCTTAGTAGTAGTATAAGTCATGGCCCCACTGGATCAACTAGAAACAGGCTGAGACTAACAATCCATATATTATGAAACTTCATTTGTGGCTGCTATTATAGTTTTCAGGGATTAACATCAATTTTGAGTTGTTATTATATAATTTCATGGGAATTAAAAATATTTTCCTTTTCATAATAAATAATTTGGTAAATGATTACAGGTCTTACTGTAGGAAACTTGCAGAGAGATACATTGTGGCTACAAGGCAGAGTGCTTCTTCAAATGATGTTCTATCCTCTCAATCAAGGAACCCCAGTTCTATAAGCTAGCTTCAATTTGAGAATGTGATAAGAAAATACAAAATTCCTGTATAGTCAACTGAGTCAGCTTCCTCCAATAGACCTAGAATATTTTCTGTTTATGTATCTTAAATAGCACTTTAACATACTACCAACTACTTTCCTATGGATCCTATGACAAATTATACACTGCTTAAGATTTCTGGGCAAGACCACGAGTCTAGCAGTCACTCCATCCATGTGTCTTATTATGATGTAACCAAACTCTCTACTCTTACTCTCTCAGACCTTCAGTGTTCCTGTTGACCACACCAACCAGAAGGCAGGAAAGTCTGCTTGGTGCAGAATAAAGAGACTTGTTTTTCAGGTGACACTGAAAGATGGAATATAGAAATGCAAAAAATACTACCCAGCCCAGTTAAGGGTAAGATTTATCTTTATAACTATACTTCCCAATTTAATTAAACACTTTGTTCACTTATCATTTTACACTTTCTTCACTATTATGCTTTTATAATGGTGGAAAAGATAAAAACAAATCATTTCTTTCAGGTCCTATTCTGAGAGTTATTCTATTCAGATAATAGATCTAAAAAGATCTGCTTGACAGGAATGGACATTACACCAAAATACTAATGATATAGCTACATATTCTCTCCTGGATATGGTTGTAAATTAGGCCATTTGGGACATTTTTTTATTTGAATTTGAGAAGGAAAAATATGATTCTCTGCATGTATGTGTGTATATATGCATGACAAAAGGGTAAACAGTAATAGACATCTTTATCTTGATTGGTTTTTAAAAATTTAAACTCATAAAACATGGGGAACCCTGATCTGGTGATGAAGACATGGAAAATATGAAGCTGTTGGTAGGATGGCTTCTACCATGTTCAGATGCTCAATTGATGAAGTGAAGAAAACTACAGTACTAATGAGGAAGACACAACAGATGGGGAGAATATGCACCTTTACCCTGCAGGTGCCTATTTCCAGTAATAACTGTGACCTGACTATCCCCATACCGTCACTTGGGAAGAGTAAGCATTCTAAATTAAGTCACCTGTTCACCTAAGGTAGTTCAAAGTAGATTATCTTCCATTTACATATGGATAGTAATAAATAATTTGTAGAAGGCAATTTAATTAACATTCCTCATTATAATTATTCAAAAGTCTTTCTACACTTCCAAGGAAATTACAAATTTATATCCCTTCTAATAGATCTCCAAGAGGTTAAGTAATAATTAATGAGGCTTTGCTTTTGATGATTGAATCTTTGACTTATTTTTCATCTTTGACTTGTTGCATTTTGTTAGCTACTATATTTAATTAAAATTAAAGATTATTTCAAAATAAATACTACATAATCAAAATGTATTTACAGAATAAAGTATTTGTTTCTTTTTAAATTTTTATTCAATTCATTCAAATTTTAAAAAAAACAAAAAGTTCATTTCTTCTCTCCCTCCCCAACTCTTACAATCATCCCAGTCTGTTCTTTATATCTATGAGCTTGTTTTTTTGTTACTTCACTGGTATTTATTTTTTTAGATGCCACATATAAAAGAGGTAATATGCTATTTTTCTTTCTCTGTCTTATTTCATTTAGGAAAGTGCTCTCAAGGGGCACCTGGGTTGCTCAGCTAGTTAAGCATCTGACTCTTGACCTCGGCTCAGGTCATGATCTTGTGGTTTGTGAGATTGAGACCTTGTCAAGATCTGCACTGATGGTGTGGATCCTGCTTGGGATTCTCTCTCTCCCTCTCTCTCTCTCTGCCCCATATCCATATGGTGCTGTCTCTCTCTCTCTTTTAAATAAATAAATGTATAAATAAGTAGCTTTAGAATAATGCTCTCATGGTCTGTCTATGTTAAACATCCCATATAAACAGATTTTATTTTTATGACTGCATAATATTCCCTTATATATTACATGTGAAATATGGGAGCAAGTTTTTTTGGAATTTAAGATTATCATTAGGAAATCTGTATAATAACCAAAATTAAGCAGCTGTGCTAGATATTAGCATTTTAATCTAATCATACTTGCAGTCTTAGAAAACTAGTGTGGTACACTAAATAATACTTAGACACATGAACAGACTTCAAGCTGCATAATATGAACTGTATGATACACAAATAAGAAAAAATAAGCTCATTTGTTAGAACTTGTAATGTTAGAAGTAATTGTAATTGTTAGAAGTTGTAATGAGTTAGCTTTTAAAAAGTTTTGTTTTGCTTTGTTTTGTTTTTGTTTTGTTTATTGTGTTTATTTTTGATGTTGCTTGTTTAGGGATTGATATCTGAATGGGCAGATTAGTTGTCTATGTAAAGGGCTAAGGGAAAGCATTTTTGGAAATATGCAGCAGTGATAGTAACAGTTTTAGGTATTTGTGATCACATTAAAACAGACAAGCAATTAGGTATCAAAAACAAAAACACATGAACAGCATTTACAATAACCCCCAACAGCTACAAGACCAGCATGTTATTGATGTCTGTATAGGAAAAAACAGAGGACAGTGACAGGACATTTGATGAAAGCAGGAAAACTATAAAATAGCTAATAGATAATTACAGGGAAGTTCAATGGTTGGAATGAAAATAGCAGCTAAAACCAGAAGGTGTTTTGTCCAGTTACCTAGTTGATGAATTTAATGGGTATACAGTGAGAAGTGGGCTAGAATTGTCTAGCTTCATAAACTTGCAGGGCTCATACTTCCCATTTGAGAAAATTTTAAATGGCTGAAAGTAGAATTAAAATTGAGTACCACAGGGAAAACAGAGTCAAATTAAAGAGAAGGTCCAGATAAAAGTGGTAAAGGGAAATAGCCATGACATCTCAGAAAACAATTCACCAAATTGCTTATCATACATACACTCACTCATGCACACATGCATGCACAAAGATACATGCATAAGAGGGCACTATGAAGTTGAAAAGGATATTATCTACCAACATTTGGGAAAACTAGATTTATAGAAAAATTGGAAACATGAGAATATTAGGGCCAAATAAAAATTAGTAAAGAAAAATAAGAAGAAAAGTGACATCCTCACAGAAAGAAATGGATGTTAGAAAAACGGGCAAAAAAAAAGAGATAAAATCTGTAACATAGACTATGATAGTTTAAAGATATTAAGAAAATTATACAATATAAGAACTATAAGTGATAACTAGACAATATAGAAAAAAGTGTGGCAAAAATTTAGAAAGAGATAGAGTTCAAAGAAAAACACTTACTTTAGAAATGAAGGCAAAGCTAGAAGCATGTAAGTACAACAGATAACTCATTATAAACAGCAAAGGTGAAAAGGAGGGAAGATTTAAATATCCAAAGATAAAAAGAAGTAAAATAAATTATACTGTATAAACATAGCACAGTAATTGAAGGGGGGGGAGAAGCAAAATAACAGAAAAAAAAACCTAAACCTAATTAAATAGAGCTTTCTAAAATAAAACATGACTTAAAACTGCATATTGAAAGAGCAATATTTACATCACAGTATTGACCAACAGCAGCCAACATGAAGTCTAGTAAGATATTGGATTCAAGATAAGGGAAAAATATTTGGGCCATTTACGCAAAAAGATTCGGGTGTCAAATTGAAGAGGTTCCTGTTGGCTAAAATCGAAACACTCTTAGATTTAATAAGCATAAGAACTGCAATACATTTAAATTAATGACTAAAAAAATTAGAGCAATAAACTAAGGAGTGAACTTCTGAAGATGACAAATAATTCATTATCTTGAAAGCTGGGTAATTCAAGAAGAGAATCTGGGATTTATTCTGCCATTCTTGTATGAGTTACATCATTATACATCAAATAGTAGATGAAGAAAGCATATTCTTATGGAATTTTTATAGGTAATAGATAAAAATAAACATGGAATTTGATCATCATTTTTACCTCTTCCATAAACTAGGGGATCTGGACTCTGAGCATTAGTAACTGAGCATGTGGAAAGAAACCTAGATATTACATGACTCCTCAGGAAAGAAAACTCCAAAACCTCCAATCATGTCCTAGGGATGCAACCTGACAATTTGCAGGTTATACAGAGAGCAGAGGGTTATAGTGGTTTGCAAAATAGCTATAGAACATGCAAATTCATGAATGTGGGAAACTCTATGCATCAAATATCCCAAGTTCTTCAGATAAACTTTAAGGAAATAATAGGTATAGGTAGGGAGACATTTTTTAACGGAAATCACACCATGGAAGTAACAAAAATTATTATTATAATAAATAAAATATATAAAAACTAATAATTATTATTATTTCACTCTGACGGATTATGCAATCTTTAGGTATTTAAAATATTCTTTTCAAATATTAGTTCCATCTTTCCCGGTAATTAGTTTACTGATAGAAAACAAAACACTACCACATTTGAACAATTTGAAATAGATTAGAGTTTTGAAATCAGTGTAACAGGAAAATTTATTGGGCAGATATCCAAATGGGATTCCTTGATGAATGTTTGAGATTCAAGATTTAACAAAAATTGTTTGTAAGAATTGTACCCTGTTAGTCAGTTACCGTACTTTCATTTTGATATTTACCAATAGAATTATGTGGATGAAATCTAAAGCTCAATATGATAAAACAGAAATTTCAGTCCTCTATTTTTCTTAAAAAAACACCCCAAAACCATTTTGAGGGGCATCTGGGTGGCTCAGTCGTTAAGCATCCAACTTCGGCTCAGGTCATGATCTCACAGTTTGTGGGTTTAAGGCCCAGGTCTGGCTCTGTGCTGACAGCTCAGAGCCTGGAATCTGCTTCAGATTCTGTGTTTCCCTCTCTCTCTCCCCTCTCCCACTTGCCCTCCCTCTCTCTCAAGTCTCTCAAAAATAAATAAAAGACATTACAAAGTATGTTGATCTTTTGTGGGGTGCAGGAAACCTTAATATTCTAACCTCATTTTTAAGACTTTTGGTGGGTAAAAAGTATTTTGAGCTACTCAATCAAATTTCCTTTGTACAATATTATAGTGAGAATAATAAATATTTATTTTTCTGTGTCCTATACTAAATTGGAATTTAATATATGACATGGAGACTAGGCAAGCTTATTGTAGGCTCCAACAACAATATTGAAATCATTTGAAGAATAAAAGATTAAGAAGAAAATAGTTAATGGCTTCCAAATTAACAATCAGGAAAGAAAATTAGAGATTAAACAACTTTCACTATTTTTTAATTATAGGACTAATATTTCTATAAGCACAACTACCAATGAGTATTAGTAAGTAACAGCTCATCTTTAAAGAAGAGCCGTTTCAATAAGATAAAGAATCTCCTAGTTCTTATAAAACCTGAAAAAAATTCTGAAATAAGTTACAGAATGCGATTGTCTTACGTAGCATCAGACAATAAGGCTGGCTTAATAATATTTATGTTAAAATTGAGTTTTGGAGATGGAATTGATATGACAAGGTTGTTTTAAAGACTACAATGTACTTTCTGTACTCAAAAGCAAACTTACTGTTTTGCCACTGTATTTCCTCACCAGTAAAATCTAGCTCTTCATATTTAGGAGGTTTTCCTCTCTCTTATTAGTAAATGATACGTACATTTCTTGAGATGATAAATAACTATGCATTATTTTCCCTACTTTGAAATTTTCTTAATGACTGAAAGTGCACACTGCACATTTCTTATAAGCGATTTCTTATTACATGACTACAGTTGAAAGTTTTATTTTGACTTTTTATTTTGAGTAATTTAAGAATGAGTTCAAAAAGATGATTCACTTAAACACACAGGAATTCATTGAGATATTTGTATCACTAGAAGGAATTAGAATTATTCTTCATGTGTATGTAATTTCCCAAGAGAGTAGAAAGTAGGTTGAATAGTTTGCATGACTTAGGAATTCTCTGGAGTGGTTGAAGAAAGTACAATTTTAAAGAAGAGAAGAACTAGTTCTTTCTTTGTCAAATACAAAGGAAAGAAAAATTACTGCCCACAGTGCTGTTTTTCTCATACTGACTCTGGAGCAAACAACCACAAGAACAAGAAAATTGGGTAGTTTTAAAATTTACTACACCCAACTCATCAGTTAAACACCTTGACAAAAGAATATTGCAGATTCTTTTTAACTCATATGCAGAGATTCTCTTTCCTTTAGAAAATTTGAGATCCCAAAGAAAATATTATGTGTCCAGTTTTAGAAAATACTGCTATAATCTCTCTGAATTAAATCACAGGACAAAAATATCTCAAAAGCAGTTTGTAATACTAATATGGATACACTTTTTGAAATTTTTAAAAAAACAGGTCAAACATATAAATGATATAGATGTTCACAGTATTGCCTTTGTAAAATAATTTATAGTCATATTTCACAAGCTCACTTAAAATGTAAATTAATGACATTTTTGTCCTTTCTGATTATTTTCTGCTTGATAAATTCCTTAAGTAATTGAACAAATCAATTAGATATTTGTTTTTTCATCTGTCTTTTTTTCTCAGTTCTCTTTTATATGGTCTTGATCCAATCACACCTCATGCCTAAACAACTGATGATTTCACTGTGACCTTGAAATCTGTTTTCTCATTTCCAGCCCATGTGATATATTTCACAAAAATTGTCAGTTCTAAATAGTGTGGTTATAAATTCCCACTTACAGGTTTATAACTTTTGCCCAGGCATAATTACTCACAGTACCATGTTTCATTCTGAAGGTACCATGATTCTCAATTTTGTTGATAAATTATATAGTCATACTAATTCCTAAGCAGGGTTGTCATTCCCAAATTAGCCTTCTGAAATTACTCTCACATTTTCCAAGTACAACATTATACAATCATATTCAAATCAAGTTTTGCTTAGTTTTGTTTGTTTATTTTTGTATCTTCCATTGTTTTATGAAAAAATAGTAGGCTCACTCTGACTTCAGAGTATTTTTCCATTTTCTGGTATTTGTTGTAGGTTACTCAACAAAACTAGATCAAGATTCATTTTTAAAGGACTGTTTCTTCACTAAACAATCATGAAAACTTTCCTAATTTATAGGTCTTGATTTGCTAGGGTAGGTATCAAAGATAGCTAAAACTCAATCTGATAATATAACCACATTTCACCATGATAGTGATTTCAAATAAGTCTGTGCTACTATGACACTTATATGTATTTTCAAATTTCTTTTAAAGTAGGTTTTTTATCTTAAATTTTATTTAAAAGAAAATTTTAAAATAAAAAAGAACTAAAGTAGATAATAAACAAAAATAATCATGTTCTTGTCATTCATAGTTAATAACTTTAACAATATATGTGTCCTTCAAATAAGTGTTTCAGTGGATAAAATAAAATATTATAGATACATATGAAGTGACCTTTCACCATTAATTATAATTATTTTCACTTCATCATTTCTTCAAAAAATCTTTTATCTCCTCAAAAAAAAAAAAACCCAAAAAACATATTGGGTATATCCTCCCAACCATATTTTTAATATAGCATATTTGTATCCACTCAGAAAACATAATATTATAATGTAACTCTGAATTCTTATGATGGTGTTCAAAATACAGTTGAAATGTTTCCTTTTTTACTCAATTTAGGTTTTGAGGTATAATTTTATTTAATGTTGGCCTGGAGCTGGTTATCATTAACTTGAAAAAGCTCATTACAGCATTTTCACATTGGTAGCATGAAATCAGCTATAGTGGGAGTATTTACAACATGTAAATTGGCAAACTGTACAACCTGGGACTTTTTAATCAAATGGATTATAAACTGACTATATTTCTAATCCATCTCATTTTCCAATTAGCTGTTATATTTTATCTTTTATAAATATGCCAAAATTAAATTAGCTATTGCCTTATTAACTTCATGATATTTTCTTTTTGCCCTTCATCCCCCTCTCTCTTTCTCTTTCTCTATTTTCTGATTATATATAATGTCACCATGTACATATTTCCTGGGACCATGAAAGGAAAGTGGAATTTCTGAGTTCTAGAGTGTGCTTCCTTGGGTTTCAATATTGATGTGGGAAACAAAGGCAAATGAAAAAAATTACATTTCCTTACAACTTACAACCCATTGAAAAGTCCTCGAGAGAGGCAGAGTGACCTTCCTCTAGGAACTTAACTGACTCGATGTTAATACTTTGCTAAGGCAAAACTCAGTCTTAGCATAACATTAGCCTGACCTCCAGATCCTGTAAGTTTCCTTTAACATATAAACATTTCTTTGGAAACTTCCTTTATCTCTACCCCCCAAGATAAAAGTTAGCAATCAACCTCTAAGCATATAGACCACTGATATACAGGGTCTCATGGCTAATAGTTTTTCGTAACAGCAGCTAGCTCCTCAAGGTCCCGGAAACCTTGCTTCCAAAATTCCTTAGAAACTTAAGGCTACCCCTGACTCTTTCCCAACTTGAAAGTATACACTCAGTGACCTCTCACAACCCCAGTGCAGCTCTTTCTGCCCATGGGTCCTGTCCCTGTGCTTTAATAAAACCACCTTTTTGCATTCAAGATGTCTTCAGAATTCTTTCTTGACCATTCTCTCTGAACCCCAACATTTTCACCTCAAATATGACTGTAGCTAAAGCAGTATCAATATACTAGTTCTCATTTCTCACATTTTTGACAAAACATGACATTTTTATGCTTACTGTACTTTGCTAGTCTTGTGGATGAAACATTGTATTTTTTTGTTTCATTTCTATTTCTCTGATAATAATAAGGTTGATCTCTTCATTTACTTATTTTAAATTTGTTTTTCTTCTGTTGTAAGAAGAAAATAACTTTCATAGTGTTAAAATAGTTTCCTTTCCTTTAAACATATACAAGTTAACTCTTTCCCTCCAAGACTGATATGATTGAAATCAAGAAATCTTTTTTGTTTTGTTTTGTTAAACATACTTTTAGTTTTGTTTGTTTTTCATTAGGAGACAGTGTGAGTACATGAAAGTGCTATTCTTCACTACTTACAGAATATCATAACAATTATTTATTCCTTCACAGTTCACTTATTCATGCAATGAATATTTAATGAGCACTTTCTAGGTCAGGCACTAGTTTAGATGTTGATGGAGAACAACAATAACAACAAATTTTTAATAAAGGATATCTCTGGAGCTTCCAATCATGTGGTGGAAGTCAATGTATAAGTAAGATGGTTAAGGAAAACATATTGTATCTTAAATAGTGGTGAAAACTTTAAGAGAAACATAAAACAGGAATAAAGGTGTTGGAGAAGGCTGCAATTTGAGTGGTTAGGGAGCATCTCACAGTGAATGTGACATTTGAGTAAAGCCAGGAAGGATGAAAGGAAGCAAGATATATATATCCATAACAGGGTAGTACCTGCTAGTAAGAATGATCAGTAAGTTCAAAGACGCTGTGTGCAAAATCTGGTTTTAAAATTTTTAGCAGTGATAGTACAATAACTATCTTTTGAGCAAAAAGTTAAAAGAATATGTCATAAAAGCAAATACAATTCTTCTGAGAGATCAAAAACCTAATCTTGAGAGGGAAATTTATTTATTCATCATTACTACGGACATATTTGGAAAAAAAATAAAAACTCCTCTGTGCCATGCCGATACTCTTGCTTCACACTGTTTTACCAATAGATCATTCCTTTAGGTGGAGGTAGCTACCTATTGTAGTAAAACTAGTCTCAAATTAAAACATAATTTTAATCCATTATGATTAAGGTCAAGTGGCATATAAACAATTACTTTTTAATAAGTATTACCCTGTACCTCTTCAGCTATGCCAGTCAAACTTCTGATAGGTTACCATTAAAGGGAACATTTGTACATACAGAGAAAAACATACACAAGAAATGAAGCTCCTCAAAATCTTATTACAATAATGCAAGAGGGACATTCCTCTTTCGCACCTCCTCATATCTAAGTGTCCTCTAATTTCTGATTATTCAACTTTCACCTAAAAGTTTTGCCCATGTTCTTCCTGTTTCTCTGGGGAGAATTGCCTGAAGAATAAGGACACCAAGGAAATTAAAATGCTCCATCCCATTTAAGTACACTTAGCATCCAATCATCCTTAGTTCTAACTCTGCTGTGAAGGTGTATTTTTATTTAGTCAAGCTCTAAACATATCCGGTCATTGGGAGTATGTTCAGAAAGCATGATTAGTACTAGAGTTCTTTCAACACTTGTTTGTTTGTTTTCATACTTCCTCTTTTTCAAATGTGCGACTCCATTTCTACCAAGAAAATATGATTAAGATACTCCTATTGGTGCTTGCAGCTATATAACTGCCTCTCGGCCTTCATCTCTGCATTACCTCTAGCTGAACAAAATAACCATCAACAGTTAACATCAATAGCTTTCAACTGCCTGGTGTCATCTTTTCCAACACACTCTAGATTCTAAATACACTATTCCTCTACACCCTGAGACTCAATCTGTTAGACACATCGAATTTTCAAAACATTGTCCTATTTTTGCCTTCCTTAGATCAACTATAAGATATTATACCTTCTTCCAATAAATTTTAAGGCATTTAAACATCAAAAGAAGAATAGTTAAAAAGAATTTTCATCGCTTCTTCCCAAACTATTATGAATTCTCTTAAAAATTTCCCCTCATATTAAACTCTTTGCTTAAAGTGAGAAAATGATTAGGGAAAAGTAGTCTGAAATTAATATTTCTCTTTTAAAGAAGCACATTTATCATATATATTATTAATTTGCTTTTTCTACATGATACTAGTGGTTATACAATATTAATTCTAGTTTTATATATGCGTGTCCATGCATATTTGAGGGGTTTGTATCGATTTATATTGTAAGTAACACATAATGTTTTCTTTCAAAATTATTTAGAATAATGAAATAAAGTATTGTAAAAAATAATCCAAATAATTGTATGATGTCTACTCAGTTTACTTTAAAATAGCTGAGAGTTATTTCTTCCATCCTCTTTTGGTAGCAGGATAAAATGAACTGTGTGAGTGCTTTATTTTAGAGGAAACAAGATGAATATTAAGGACTGGATCACTGAAAGTAGGTCACTGTTATTTATAGGTTATTATGCAAATCACAACTCAGCTTTAAATGATAGAACACTGTATTAGTAAATGAGTCCGTTTCTTACTCTATTTGACGGTTCTAACCTAATTCACTTTAATTGACTAGGAAAATTCATAAAAATGTCTGTAAATTCAAATTAAAGATCAGAATACTAAGTGCTACTATTTGCATGCCCAGGATCCACTCCCCCCTTATTCTGTACTAAAAAAAAAAAAAGCCACAGATTTCGTTATGGCTGTAGTTTTTACAGTGAAAAAAATACTCATCTTTATATTCCCTTGAATCTTCAGATGACTCTATAATATAGTATAGAAAGTTAGTTCACACAGAATTCCCTTGGAAGACACTTACCTTTTCCATCCAAAAGGCAAAGACTTTATAGGGAAAGCATTTTAGCATTCTTTGGCCCACCTTGCCCACCTTCTTTTTCCTAGTAGATTTTAGATCTATTACAATGTTATGTTGCAGGATTATGTTGACTTTGTTGTTAAAATCTTAATTTAAATGTGTCATAGGACCTTGAATGATATTTATGAGGTTGACATGACAAAATATAAATGTCATTTCATATTTCAAACACAGAAATATTATGTCATCAATAATAAAATACATGTTTAACAATATTTCTAGTGATGGTAGATGATAGAAATATATGGAACAAAGCAGAAATATAGTAAATACTCATTATTTACTAATGAGTTGCTTATAGCAAAATTTATAAATATGAATCTTATGACTATGATAGACCTTCATGTCATGAAGTTTTTATGTAGTAAATATGGAGCTGTACTCTGTAAACTACTGTCCCACTTGGTCTGATAGGAACTTGAGTGAGAGAAGCTCCAAATGCAGTTGGGAGTTAGCATGAAACTTACAAAATTTTAATACTAACTCATTCTCCAAGGCTAGATAGTACAAGCTAGAAATTTAACTCGTTTGCAAATTATAATTTTTGTCATTTATACTTCATGTTTAGCAATAATTTTATTGAGATATAATAGACATATTATTTCTGGTGTACAATACAATGATTTGATTTTTGTATTTATTTTGAAATAATCATCACATTAGTTAACATTCATCACCACACATAGTTACAATTTTTTTCTAATGATGAAAACTATTAAGATCTATTCTCTTAGCAACTTTCAAACATACGATACAGTATTATTAACTATAGTCACCATGTTGTACATTATATCCCCAAAACTTATTTATTTTATAACTGGAAGTTTGTATCTTTTGACCCCTATAACCCATATTGTCCACCTTCCTACCATCTACCTCTGGCAACCACCAATCTATTCTCTGTGAATTCCACTTTTGTTTGTTTATTTGATTTCATTTGTTTATCTAGATTCCATATATAAGTGAAATCATATGATATTTATCTTTCTGTCTTACTTATTTCACTTAAGGTTCCATCCATGTAGTTTCAAATTGCAGAATACATATCATATTTTCTTTATTCACTTATCCATCGATGAACACTTAGGTTGTTTCCATGTCTTGGATATTGTAAGTAATGCTGCTATAAATATGAGAGTGTATGTATCATTTTGAGTCAATACTTTCACTTCCTTTGGATAAATACCCAGTAGTGGAATTGTTAGATCATTGGTTAGTTCTAGTTTTTATTTTGTGAGGAAACTTCATACTGCTTTCCATATTGGCTGCGTCAATTTGAATTTTCAGCAACACTGCACTAGAGTTTTCCTTACTTTCCATCCTTGCCGACACTTATTTTTTGTCTTTTTGATAATAGCCATTCTAATAGGTCTGAGGTGATATCTCATTGTGGTTTTGATTTGCATTTCCCTGAGTAATCTTTATACTCTAGTAATCTTTATAATCTTATACTCTAGGAAATTAAAGCATAATATCAATGTGTTATAAATACTGATTTAAAAATATTACTTGAATTTTATAAGGTTTTATAATAGTATAATATTATGAACTAATGGATTCAATAACAAGTTTTGATAGTTTATTCAATAATCAGCCAAATCACAATGAATAAAATTCCCCATAGACTGATATTTTGTGCTAAAGTTTAAAAGTTAGTGAAAAATCATTAGTTTATTCATGAAGATGATTAGTTGTAGATTTATTATAGATAGCTGAATGTGATTACTCAGTTTAACATGAGATAGTAAGATAAGGCTTTTTTAAAATTAAATTTTAAGTTCTATAGGAGAAAAATACTTTATTTAATAAATATATTCAATGCTGTATAGTTTATTTTTATTATCTAGCTATTTACTTAAATAGCATAGCCATTATAGTTCAATGTATATCATTAATTGAATATTATGTGAATGGAGTGTATATGATATCATGTTTCATAAAGCTTATTCCTTTTTAGCTTTAAAAATTTTTTTAAACATATTAATCACATTAGTCAGTCAATAGGTCTGTTTTGAATGTATTGCAGCAGTGATGCTGCTATGGTTCTGTGATGTGAAACATAGTCCTTCTTAGCAAATAATCTGGTTTATAAGATAAAAACATGCACTATGGATGATGAAAAAGCAATATGTCAGTTTATAATTTTGCAATTCTATATGCAGTAGATTGTTAATTGTCTATTATGTATTAGATATCTGTCTGGGTTTTGAGGTAACATCAAATGAAGGTCAGAGTCAGTTATCAGAAGCTTAGAAACTAGAGAAAGTAAGATAGCAGTCATTCAGATTCAGAATGCTGGGTTATAGTCAGTTGGTGGATATAAGTGCTGGCTGCAAAGGGGATATAGGGAAGGAAGCCCTGTAACTAGAAAACTTTGAAGGGGGGAAGGTTATGGAAGATTCCCCTGGGTAATCATTATCAAAATCAATATTTAAGGAAAATAGGGTTTTAAGCAGAGAATATGCAAAAAACTGGAGTTAAATAGATGTATAATTTCTACAGATCCTAAATAACATGAATACGTGATG
Source organism: Hyaena hyaena (assembly GCF_003009895.1). Lineage (NCBI taxonomy): Eukaryota > Metazoa > Chordata > Mammalia > Carnivora > Hyaenidae > Hyaena > Hyaena hyaena. The sequence continues at coordinate 9,612 of NW_024083085.1, read as the reverse complement.
GTCATTCAATCGTACCTTCTAGACCTGGTTGTGATATTAATTAATTACATGAGAGTGGGAAAGTCACTTGAACATTTTGAAACTGAATTTATTTACTTATCTTAAAAAAGTCAACAGATTAAGCTATTGCATCACTTCCTTCGCTCCTTTAGTTGTTCACTTTTCTTTAAACAAGAAGAAAAATACAGACACTAGGACTCATGAAATTAATTTTAGCCTTTATATTGGCCTTAGATAACCTGAAGCAATCATAATGAAAGTTTTCTCTTCTGATTGTCCTTAGCCAGTTCTGCATTTACCTCTTCAGTTCCAAACAAAAAGCTTTCTCTCCACGATACTTTCCCTCATCCCAAAAGGCAAATATAATGATTGTACTTGTGAGTCTGTATAGGTTTATTTCACACTTCCTATAAGACAAGTCTCAAATTCTCTCTGGTATTATAATTATTTTTGTACATGTCCTTTTTCTCCTAGGGGAGATTCGGTATTCCTCTTAAGTAAATTATTAAGGACCTGATTCATCTTTACATCTTGTTGAACATAATACCTCTAAATAAGTGTTTGTAGAAGAATCAATTGCTAACCACTTTTACTCACTTCTTAATAACATATTTATATTTAATCTTTTAACAAAAAGTGAATTATGAGGCATATATTGATAAAATATAAATTAAAAGAGCAAAAACTACACTTGTTCAATTAATGATTTCATAAGATTCGTTAGTGTCATTTTGAGAAATATTTGTATGACAGATTTTTTAAATGACCAAGATAGCTACTGAAACCACGTTCAAGTAATAGTATAATTAGCCAACTTACATTAGAGAGAACATGTATTCGATACCATTTCTCTAGTACTTCGTCAGATTAATTTTTCTCCTATTGATGCATGTTAGTAATTCTAGTCAGTTGTTTTATTACTGCCTTGCTTCCAATAAAACTCTAGAGGTTGCTTGAATATAGATTGAGTGAATACAATTTTAAACCATTATGTGTAGTCATATTAAAAAGTAGGGGATAAGAGGAAAATGTTGATAATTGTACTCCACCCATTACAAAATTTAAATTGATTTGACTTCGACATGAGGGCTAAAAGCATATTCAATGAATTAAAAAGCACAAATCTATAGTCTATTGTTCAGCACACTGTTATTACTACTAGTACATCTTTTCCCTTAGACATTCACTGCAAAAAGTTCTAAGAAAATGATTGCACTCAATGTTTTAATAACTTGAATGCAGTTCTAAAATCTAATATCCATAGCTGAAGGAAAGGTCTTTAGTTTTTCTTTGCCTCAGTTTCCTTATGTAAAAAGATAACAATTTTAACTAGATCACTAATTCAAAACTTTCTTTTACTTCCTCCCAGAGCTATGCCCTAACCTTTACAACCAACAGTGCCTATTGGTAGAGAAGAAAGAGAGCAGAAATGATAGTAATTTACTACCCTTCTAACCTTGTCCATTTCAAACCAAGAAGCCCTTGATATTTTTCTTTCATTGTAAGTCTGGGTCAGATTTATTGAGTACTAGTTTCTGTGGAAAGAAGAACAAAGAGGAAAGGAAGACAGTAATTTAAACTGCTGCAAAGAATCATATCTCGGATTTGAGGTATTATTAATATTTAATAAAAAAGTACCAAGTTTTACTGATATTTCCAAAAGAATTATTAAGTAAATGACTCATTTTTATATATAATTAATGATTATTTACATCATAAAAGTATATTTTGTATTTCATTTGTTTTTTTCAGTAATAAAAATACATTTTATATTTCATTAAAAAAAGAGTAAACCAAAATACACTGTCTTTGTTCTAGTTATTTTACATATTGCTCTGGGATGTTAAATACCAGAATTAGTCTGCCAGTGAAACTAGGTAAAATTTCAGATTGATCATTTTTATCCTATCAGCTTTATCCATTGTCTTTTTTGTTTTTGGGGTGGGGGGGCGGGTAGTGGAACAAGGCAGGGAATTTATACAATGGCATCCATATTTAACTGACTCTTAAAAAATAATTTTATACATATAGCCTTTTCCTTTCATCAACAGGTTTCTTCTACTGTGTGTATGTGGTTTGTTGTTATTGTTTTGTTTTGTGTTGTTTTTGTTTTGTTTTGTTTGATCCTCTGAAGCTGTTTTGAAGTAGAAACTAGGGGAAACTAGTGCCTGGAGAGCAAACACAGAATAGTTAGTAGTTTATCACTTTCTCCTCTTTCCTCATTTTGATATTCTTAAAGCAGGGATTTCTTGGATCCCTGATGTCTGAAAGCAGATGAAAAATGCTTTCATAGGTTAGCAGTGTGATATCATTGTGCCTTGTTGCCATAAGGGAAGAAAATTTGAGAACATGGTACCCAATCTAAAACATTACCTAGTTCTTAAAAGTATATCTGACTTTCTGTTCCAATGATTTGACCTGTTTAATAGGTAAGGAAGGGTGGAGAAGTGCTCCTCTCCTTTAACAAGTGGGACCATACCTACCTCACCTTGAACTTCTCAAGTATATACCTACATCTTGAATCTGAAGACAACTGTATCCTGATGGTTTCTAGGTTTACTTTCTTTTCCTTTCTACTGCATTATTCAACAGTCAGAGTTCAAATGATTTTTCACAGTTGCAACATAGTCCAATATTTATTCATAGCTGTTAATCACTCCAATGCAAACATGATTACACCTGAAATGTTCACTTTATCTATTGTCTCTTGTTAAGCATGCTAATAATTCCTCTATTAAAACCCATATCCCCAGACCACTAGTGATGTTTTATGAATTTTATATATCAATTCTTCATATCAACTCCTTCTGGGAGTCAGTTTTATAAAGAACTTCATGATTTAAGACATTAAATCCCAACTAGCCTTAATGTAGAGATTTACATTAATGGTATTATTTCTCTGCTACAAATGGTATTAACAAATGGTTTTAGCATATGCACATTTAGCATATGCACATTTTCTGCACATAGTACTTTCTGAGAATATCTCTGAATCTTAGAGTAATTCATTGATCTTTCTTCCTACCCCAGCCCATTACCTAGTCATGGTCAATAGACTCAAATAGAAGCCATGAGTTCATCTGAGACAATGAAACAATGACCATCTCTTGCTTTCAAAAATGACTGTGATTATTTAAAGTACTAGGTGTCAATGGGACTTAGGAATTTAAAAAAAAAAACAACAAAAAAGGACAAAAAATGAAAGAAAAAAGAAAACAAACTGTTCTAGTCCTAAATATATTGTTTGCATGTTTCTGGACTTTTCAGAGGTACTGTGGTTACCACCATAGTCCAAGTGTTATTTTTCCCTCGAATTTTTATGCCACTGTTATTATATATTCATTCAGTTATTTAACAAAGTCTCTTCTGGCTTAACTATAAAAAAAGAGAGGTTATTGTCTGTATTAAGTATAAAATTTCTAAAGACAATTCCAAGTCCATAAAAATTCTGAATGGTAGATTCAAATAATTTAGTATTTCAATGACATGGGTATATATGCTTATGCATGTAAATAAACATATATGTATGTGCCTATATATTAATATATACATATATGCTATTATATTATATGCATATATGATATACACATACTGTCTATTTTATTATTTGAGTCAGTATTATTATTATTACTTTAGCAGAGTGAATAAAAAGTTCTTTTTTATAATTTAAGCATTTACATTTTAAAATTGTTTTTAAATTCTACAGAAGGTTAAGAAGGCAAACAGCTTTCTTAATGATGTTCTTAAACAATTCATTTTGCAGTTTGTCCTTGAGATCACTTCGATGTTCAAATAATATCTGTGGTCTTCAAGTTGTACTCACTAAGAATCCACTATGGTAGATTTAGATTTAAACCTGCACTTATTGCCATCCCCAGACACACCTGCCATACATTTCATTATATTCCTGTTTTCTATTGGTGAATCTTACAAGTTTAACTAATACTGCTTCTGAATCTTGTCCCATCTACTTTAGATATTATATCCTTATTAATTAATATCTCAGGTTAAGAAGTTGAACTCCTCTACTTCTTCAATCCCTTTTCCCCATCCTCTTCTGGATTCAAAAGGGGCAGAATTTCCTCCATATATTATCTTTTGTTTTAATCCAACTTTATATCTAGTGCTTCACAGTTAATAGAAGACTTGCCTCAAAATAGAGGAAAAACTGTGATCTGTGTTTTCCAAACTTATTCTAACCATCAAATTTTAGTTCTGCAATCTCTTTGATCATGCAGATAATAGAGTTGAGGCAGTGCTAAATAAAACATAATTTGGGGTGGGAGAGCAAACAAATAGAATACATTAATCTATTTTTTTCACTATTTACATCAATATTAAACTTTCCTGAGATTTGTACCAATGCTTTGTGATGGGGATGGGAATGAGGGAGGTGGCATCCCTGCAAATAAGGGATGAAGAGGGAAGTATTTCCAGGATTTGTTGAAATCCAATCCTAAGGAGCAGAGTATTGGAACATTTAGTGAAATTTTTGACTTGCCATCACATTTGTTGTTAAAAATCCTATAGCTTTAAAAACATAGTTAGAAAATGTGTTTTCTGTAATTATTACTATATAGTGGAGTATAAATACCACTTGAGAGCCTAAACTATTTTAATAAACTTAGTGACAATGTTTACTTTCTGCAAGTTTAAATTAAATGGAGAAAGATGTTCTTTCAACAGCTATATCTGCATTTCAGCAACACCATTTCTAATGTTGACTCAAAATATTGACTCCTTATATGCTTTGTGTTTTTTTATCTGATTTAATATAAAATTATTTACTCTTCATGGTCATTATCAAGATGTTATTTTTTTAAATCAATAGATCAATTTTTTATTTCCCTAATATAAAATGTCAAATGGTAAATTGAATTTATCATATTATCATGTGTTTTCAATGTAAATGTTAAATTCATATATACTTTATGTATAATTTTAATATGAATGGAATATTTATTATAAATCATGTTAGGATCAATATTGCATTACACATTTTTTATTTTTTAATGTTTTATTTATTATTTAAAAACTCTTAAGGGGGCGTCTGGATGGCTTAGTTAAGCGTCCGACTTTCGCTTAGGTCATGATCTCGCGGTTCGTGGGTTCGGGCCCCACGTCGGGATCTGTGCTGACTGCCAGCTCAGAGCCTGGAGCCTGTTTCGGTCTGTGACTCCCTCTCTCTCTGACCCTCCCCTGCTCACGCTGTCTCTCTCTCTCTCTCCCCTAGAAATAAATAAAACATTTTAAAAAATTATAAACTCTTAAGTTATTTTTGAGAATGTTCATGGAGGAGGGGTAGAGAAAGAAAGGTCAGAGGATCTGAAGAGGGCTCTGTGATGACATCAGTGAGCTAATGCGAGCTTGAACCCAGGAACCGTGAGATCATGCCTGAGCCGAAGTCAGACCCTCAACCAGTTCAGCCACCCAGGCACCCTGCGTTATACAATTTTCAATTATACTCCACTGATATGGTCTACTAGAATTATTGGAATAGGATAGCTCATCAGAGACTGTTTCTTTGTATGAGAAATATTCTCTAACATATTTTAAATCACTTGAAAAAAAAAACAATTGAAAGTACATTTTCTTCTAAGACTTTTATCTCATCTTTGCATGAGAAGAAAATAAATTTTCTATCAATAACAAGACCATTGAACAGCAGTGCCTAAAGATAATAACAGCCAGCACTTCATTTCCTCCATTTTAGTAATCTTAAACAGATGGATACCAACAAACAAGCAAATGGAGCTAGCTAATTAATAAGCATATTTTTCTGAACATCAGACTGTATATTTAATAAAGCCCATCATTCATTTATTCATATAATAAATATTTATCCCCTAATGTTGATCAGGCAATATGTTAGAAATTTAAAAATGAATAATAAAAAAGGGGTAGTACAGTAGGGTGGGAAACAGATACATATAAAATAATCACACAAATAAAGGTAAAATAGATGTCTGAATATTGCTGCAGATGATAGTAATAAGGTATATTGAAATTTTAATAAGTGAACAAGAAATGTTATATGATGTACTTAGTCAAAGGTGTCAGAAAAATCTCTGCAAAACCTGATAGCATAATATATTTCATCCTTTAAATATGGTAATAGCTATGTTTACTTGCCTTTAATTTCTTGAGTATTTCACAGAGACATTTGGGAAATAAAAATTCAAAATACACATAATACCTCAAGTATCAGAGTGGAGATAAAGCTTCCCCACTGTTGGAGTTCAGATATGTGGACATATAGTAGTTCCAAACTGATTGTCATGTTGGTAGAAATCTATCTTCATGAAGAAACTTTGATCTCAAAACAAAGCTTTTGTTATCTTGGTATAATAATGATTCTAAATGCAACGCCATTCAAATTTGTCTTCAGGCTAAATCTTTAAATGTATATATGGAACCTGGAAGGCAGAGAAGGATGACAAACAAAAAGAAGTATTCCACTGATAACTAGAAAGCACCTGAAACCAAGTGGCATTTTATGACCCTTTTCCACAGGAGGAAATGACACCATATATTTTTTTAGTTATTAGTGAAATTTTTAATATGTATTTTATATATCTATATATTACATGTATACACATATATGTGATATAAATCTATAGCAGATCTATTACAATTTTAATTTAGTTGTTTATAAACCACTTTGGTAGCTCCTCATCCCTTTTCCAAACTTTCATTTCCTCCTGAATTTCCCAGCAATTGAGTTGTCCCACTATTAATTATAGCAATTTAAAACTTGGACTTCACGTTTTACTTTTCCTTCTTTTTGTTAGTCAAATATTGACTAAGTAACTGATTAGGATTCTACTTCCTTACATTCCTTTAAAGACCATATTAATTTTATTTTTTAAAATTTTATCTATCTATCTATCTGCCTGCCTATCTATCTATCTATCTATCTATCTATCTATCTATCTAACTGAGAGAGACAGAGACAGCAACAGTGGAGAAGGGGCAGACAGAGGGAGAGAGAATCCCAAGCAGGCTCCACAGGGCCAGCACAGAGCCTGATGCACAAACCCATGAAACCGTGAGATCATGACCTAAGCCAAAACCAAGAGTCAGATGCTTAACTGACTGAGCTACCCAGGTGCCTCAACAGTACTATTTTTAAATATTTTATTTCACATCTAGGATTTTCACCAAACTCAGTACTTCCTCAACTCTCTATGGTAAAGGATCAGTTACCCCTTTCCTCAACTCAATGTGGAAAAATAATTTTATAAAATCCAATAAATATAAATACTAGAAAAGTAAAATACAAATAACAAAGACATAAAATGCAAGATATGTTTTTATTAGATGCAAGAGAGAAAATCACATTACAGTAAATATATTCAGGACAAATGTAAGAAGAAAGAAGTATAAATATTTTATAAATTGTTCCTGGAAACTATGCATACAAGTTATTAATATAGATAATTGCTCTTACAATTGATACATCTTGCCTCCTTGTGTTCCAAATGAATTATTAATCACCTACATGCACACATTGAACAAGTACATCTATGACATTAAAACTCAAAATATTGATATCACTCAATGTATTGATATACACTGTGTTTGTCCAATGTGTGCACATAATTTGAAAACTGTAATTCAAAAGTGTATAAAATCTTGCTTGTTGACTTATGTTAGATTGAAGACAATATCACTCCTAAAAGAAAGAAGTGTTTCTATACTCTATGTTTTGTTTTAGTAACACTTATATTAAAACAATCGGTCTCACAGAAAAATATTGATGGGTAATGAAAGTGATTTTACAGCACCTTCAGCAAACTTGTGCTATTCATTTTTAACTTTAATGCAAAAATGAGTCACGTGTTGCTATATTTTCAAAATTCATCTTTGATCTTCCATCCAGTTTCAGTAATGTTTCTGTTTAAGTTGGGAGAGTCTGTGATGTGTGCGTGTGTGAATGGAGGGTTTTGGTCTTTGGACCCCCCAGAAGAAGATTTACATAGGGATCAATGCTCCAATAAAGACCACCAGAAGGAAAGCAGCAAGCACAAAGCAATTTATTAAAACAGAAGTACACTTTTCAGATGGGAGACCCTGCCGTCCCTGAGGTGGGATTGGATATTATTGGGTCTCTCTGAACTGGCAGGTGCTGGGAGCTACAGTGGGGTGGTCTCTAATGGAGGCTGTTTCCCATCATTTGGGAATCTCCTCCCACAGGTTTTTGGGAGGAGGTTTTGACTATACAAGATTTGCACCTGAACTGTCAAGACAGCCTTTCTCCTTTGGGTGGGGCAGCCCCTATAATGCAAATGAATTATAATGAGTCTAGGAGTTAACCTGAGGCAGAGGTGGAAGAAGAGAGCACTTGTTGCACACCTGTTGCTCTTGATCTGTCAGCCCCAAGGTCTTGGAAGCCACAAGGTCAGGATGTTGTGCCACGTGGCTTTTAATGTGTAGTTTATTTATCATCGTTCTTGCCTCTAGCTCACAGCTCTAATCTTCTCCTTCAAGGACTAGGGACTCTGCCTAGGGGTAATTCATTCCATTGTTCCTGTCTAGCTTCTATCTAACATTTCTATCCACTTTCAGTAATGTTTCTTATATAACTATAATTAAGTGTAAAGTAACTTTCCATGAAGGAAATGAATACCAGATTTTATACACTTTGAGTTACAGTTATCAAACCGACCTTTAACTGTTACAAATTAAAGCCTGATGCTACAACGGGTTTCTAGTAAGAATATTTTGCTACATGCAACTGTCAAATTGCTATAGAAGTTTCCAAATGATCACTCTCAATTTCTGTGCTTATGCCGTTGCAATAACAAACCATTTGTGTACCAGTAATAACTTATGAATCACACTTTGAATAGCACTGACCTAGAATACAACCTCAGCTTTTAGTTTTTGCTTTCTTCTCTGTACTACTTTGAGTGATTATAAAACTGTAGTTAGAAATTCCATTTCACTCTTCAACCTCAAATCCTTAAGTGCCTCTGTAAAAAGTGGCATTTCTTGCACATAGATACAAAACTGGTAAAGTTTACACTCTGTTAAAAAAAAGTTACAAATAGAGCACAAAGAGCAGGCTTTAGTGTATCTCAGTGCAGCTCCAGTTCTTGACCAGGAAGAGAAGTAAACACATCTGGGAAAGTAGGTCAATTTCTTAAGTACAGACATCCTTAGACTGCACTGGGTTTTTCTCCTCTGGAAGTGGGGACAGAAGCAGTCTGAGAAAGAAGAATTCCTGTTCCATTATGGTTATAAATTCTTCATTATTACATGCATGCTTTCATCAAACAGATGTTCTACATTCTCTCATTTAATCCTTCTTTATTTAATCCTTAGTTCTGTTCTGTTTTAATTCTTGTGTGCATATTAATTACAGGAAATGGGGAGAATGTGCGCTAAGGCATAAGTGGTCAGACTCCATTAATGAAACAGTTCCTCCACTTCCTTTGAACTAATTAGCATAAGCCATGCTAAAATCATTTCTCTTTGTGATCACTTAGTCATTAGAATTACTCAGTTTTTGGGGTGCCTGGGTGGCTTACTCGGTTAAGCGTCCGACTTTCGCTTAGGTCATGATCTCGCGGTTTGTGGGTTCGAGCCCCGCGTCGGGCTCTGTGCTGA
>NW_024083084.1:0-38634 GCF_003009895.1 Hyaena hyaena | reverse complement strand
GCCAGTTCCAATCTCCAAGTCCCGGTCCGCGCGCCCCGCTGAAGTTGCCTTAGACACAGCTTCCCAGGCAACCCCCTCGGGCAATTCCAGGCTCCCTGCGGAGCTCTGGGGGCGGAGTCAGAATCGCTGCTTCCTTCTCTGGGTCAGGCTGGTGCGCAGGGGCGGGGGCCTGCCCGCAGGGTGTTCTGAGCCCGAGCCAGGTTAGAAGGCTCTCTCAGTGGATTCTGCGTCTTTTTTCTCCCAATCTCTCAGGTTTTGTAAGGTTTCCAATGGCTTCAGATCTTTTCTGTGTGATGTATGGGCGCGAGTGCAAATACGGAGCTCCTTACTTCTCCGCCATCTTGCCCTCTCCGATTTATTTCTTGTTAGCATGCAGTAGTTTCAAGTTTTTTTGTTTTTTTGTTTTTGTTTTTTGCTATGGATATCTAGTTGAATCAATGCAATTTATGGGGAAAAATGCCTTCCCAACTCTTTTGCAGTGCCATGTTTGTTGTAAGAGTTGTTTATTTTTAAGCCTATTTATTTATGGGCTGTTTATGGCTCTTTATTCTCTCTACTCCATTAATTACTATCCTTTACAGTAACTCCAGTATGAAATATTAGAGGTTTATAATAAGTTTTAATATGTGGTATTTTTTCTTCTTCAACATTGTCTTAACTCTTCTTGTCCTCTTGTTTATATAATTTTAATATCTTTTATTTTTAAAGCAATTTTAAGATTCATAGCAAAATTAAGAGAAAGGCACAGAAATTTCCCAAGCATATCCTGCCTCCACATATGCCTAGCCTCCCTATCAGAATCCTACATGAGAGTGATACATTTGTTATAATGAATGCACCTACATTGGCATATCATTGTTATCCAAAATGTATAGTTTACATTAGGGTTTAATCTTGGTATTGAGACAGATATATAATGACATGTGCCAACTATTATAGTATAATACACAGTAGTTTCACTGTCCTAAACTCTCTTCTACCTATCCACCCATTCCCTTCTCCCAGACTCTGGCTACTATAGTTAACTATAATTATAGTTAGTACAGTTTAGTATAGTACCTCAGTTACTATAGTTAATAGTTTTGCCTTTTCCAGAGTGTTATACATTTGGAATTACACAGTTTGTAGTCTTTAGAGATTGGCTTCTTTCACTTAGTAATATGCATTTAAAGTTCCTCTGAATTTTCATGGCTTATCATTTAGGTCTATACTCCATTTTAAGGTGTATGTATGGGTGTATGTATGTGAAGGATGTAAGATCTGTTTCTATGTATCTATATTCACTTTTTTCCCCATGTGGACATTAATATTAAGGTGCTCTAGCACCATTTGCTGAAAAGACTATCCTTGTTTTCACTCCTTTTTCAATGATCAGTTAACTATAGTCACATAGCCTATTTCTGAGCTTTCTATTCTATTCCATATATCTATTTGTCTAATCTTTGTACCAATACCATCCTGTCTTGATTATTGTAGTTTTTAAATGTCTTAAAGTTGAGACATATTAGTTCTCTGACTTTATTCTCCTTAACTGCTACATTGGTTATTCTGAGTCTTTTGCCTCTGTAAACTTTAAAATCAGTTTATTGATATCCACAAAATAGCACACTGGGATTTTTATTGGAATTTCACTGAACCTATCAGTCAAGCTGGGGCCAACTAACAACTTAACAATATTGATCTATCATATGAACATGGAATCATCTATCCATGAACATGGAATATTTCTTTATTTATTCTTCCATTTCCTTCACCAGGGTTTATATTTTTTCTCATATATATCTTGCACATATTTTGTTAGATTCATACCTAACAATTTAACTTTTTGAGTACTAATGTAAATGGTACTGTTTTAATCTCAAATCCCACTTCTTTATTTTTGGTATGTAGGAAAGTGGCTTATTTTTCTAGAAGTAAAGTATGCTGCAAACTTGCTATAATTACTAATTAGTTATAGGTGTTATTGGTTGATTCTTTCAAGTTTTCCAAATAGACAATCATGTATTCTACAAAGACAGTTTTTATTTCTTTCTTCCAAATCAGTATAACTTTTATTTCTCTTTCCTGTCATATTATAGCATTAGCTAGAACTTCCAGTATCATGTTGAAAAACATGGCAGTTATAGCAGGAAACATCTTTGCCTTGTTCTTGATTTTAGTGGGGAAACTTACAGTTTCTCACCATTAAGCATGATATTAGCTACAGCTTTTTGTAGAGGTTCTTTGTCAAATTGAGGATGTCCCCTCTATTCCTAGTTTGCTGAGAGTTTTCATTATGGATAGATGTTGATATTGTCCATTGTTTTGTCTGCATCCATTGATATGATTATGTGATTTTTCTTTAGCCTGTTGATATGATGGATTACATTAAACCTGCCTTGTAAACCTGATAGATCGTACCTGGTCAAGTATATAAGTCTCTTTTTACACTGTTAGATTGATTTGCTAATATGTTCTTGAGGAATTTTTGCATCTATGTTCATGAGAGATATTGATTGATCTGTAATTTTCTTGTAATGTTATTGTCTGGTTCTGTTATTAGGATAATAGTAGCTTCATGGAGTGATTTAGGAAGTTTTCTCTTTGCTTCTATATAATCTTTGATTTTCTGTAGTTTGAAAATTATATGTGCCATTTGTTTGTTTGTTTTTTAATTTATCCTGCTTGGTGTTCTCTGAGCATCCTGGATCTGTGTTTGGGGTCTGATATTAATTTGGGGAAATTCTCAGTCATTATTGCTTCAAATGCTTCTTCTCTTCCTCCCATTCTTTCTTCTTCCAGTTTCCCATCACACACATTATACATTTTATAGTTGGTTCACAGTTCTTAGATGTCGTCCTTCTCCTCCTTCCTTCCTTCACAGTATTTTTCCTCTGTTTATCTGTTTAGTAAGTTTCTATTGACATATTCTCAAGTTCAGAGATTACATCCTCAACCATTTCCAGTCTGTTAATGAATCCATCAAAGGCATTCTTATTTATGCTATAGTGTCTTTTATCTCGAAAAATCATTTCTTGGAATTTCCATTTCTCTGCTTATATTGCCCGTCTGTTCTTGTGTACTGTCTATCTATCAGAGCCCTTAGCATATCAACCGTAGTTGTTAATTCCCAGTCTAGTGATTCCGATCTGATTCCAGATTTCATAGCTGGCATGATTGCTGAATTTTTCAAATATCTTTGTTGCATCTGTTGAGATGATCATGTGATTACCCCCCTACACACACACACTTTAATTTATAAAAGTGTAGTACGCAGATTGGTTTTTCTTACACTAACCCAACTTTGAATTTCTAGAATTAAACACAACCTATTTGTGATGCATTTTTGTATATAAATTAATTTTATAATTAATGTTTTATTTAGGGTTTTAAATCTATGTTCATGAGAATACTGTTATTTTAAATTTTTTTGGTAGAACATCCTGGTCCTATGAAAAGAATAAAAGAAGGGGAGAGAAAGAGGAAGAGAGAGAGAGACAGATTTCCTCATTTTACATAAAACTTTTTATGTAACATTGGAATTATTTACTAAATAATCCAATAATCCAATCTGATATTAGAGATTTCTTTTTGACTAAATTGTCCATAAAATTCTGTTTAGATTTAGTTTTCCTATTAATATTTTTTAAAGTTTTTTCCTCTTTAGAAATAGTATTATTGCTTTTAAATTTTTGGATTCATTGCCATAAAGTTTTTTATAATATTTTATATTAACATCCTAAAATACGTAGGATCTAAATAATGTTAACATTTCCATTAATATTGTTTGTACTCCTACTTTATTGTTAATCTCCCCCAAAATTCATCAATTTAACCTTTTAAATGAACCAATTTTTGAGTTTTTAAAAATCTCCACTATATTTTCTATATTAATTTCTTTGTTAATTTTGATCATTTCTTTCATTCTTCATTTAGATTTAACTGTTCTTCGTTTGAATACTTAGCTCATTGATTTTCATTTATTCTTTTTCCTTTTTGTTATTTAAAATTTAGTTTTTAATTTACATCCAAGTTATCAGACTATTACATTTAGCAATCAACAGCATGGGTGCAAAAAGCCATCTATACTAACACCCTTAGTTGGAATGCTTTACACTTTCCACAGAACAGAGACTAAAATAACCTGTTATACAATTAGTCACAAATATAGTCCTTGAGTTTTTACCCCTACATATGAGTATTATCTAAAACATGTCTTCTTTGTAGCAGCTAGACCCTGCTACTACTGTGCTTGGATGAGTTAACAAACCTGTAGCTTCCCTGTAACTTCTCTGGCTCTCCTCTTTTGCTAAGCTTTGTTTCCTGGCAGTAATTAAAACCTTCTGCCACTGCCACAGCTACTGCTGCTGCTGGAACCGCCATAGCCACCTTGGTTTCATGGTATGGCAAAGTATTGGCCTCCACCACCATAGGGGCCACAGCTTCTGTCTCCAAAATTTCCTCCTTTCATGGGTCCAAAATTTGAAGACTGATTGTTGTAAGTCATTATAGCCTTCCACCTCCAAAGTTGCTTTCCTCGTTACCAAATCCATTATAGCCATCCCCACTGCTACTATATCCACCACCACCTGACTGCCACCAAAGCCACCTCACCCACTGAAGTTTCCTCCAGAACCAAAGTTGTCGTTCCCGCCAAAACCAGTTCCACAGCCACCATCAAAGTTTTCAGAACCACTTTAACCTCTTTTGTTGAATGAAGCATTAGCCATCTCCTGCTTTTTCCTTACTTCACAGTTGTGGCCACAGTATGGTATTTTTGAACAACAATCTTGTCTACAGAGTCATGGTCATCAAATGGTTTAAAAACAAAGCCTCTCTTTTTGCCACTGCCTCAGTCAGTCATGATTTCAATCACTGATAAAAAGCTTCCACAGCTGTTGAGGCTCTTTGTGAGACTCTGACTTAGACATGACAGCAGTGGGAGGGGAGATATTTACGATGCTTACCCCGTGGCGTCCACAGACAAAAGCTTTTTTTTTTTTTTAATGTTTATTTATTTTTGAGAGAAAGAGTGTTAGTGGGTGAGGAACAGAGAGAGAGAGAGAGAGAGACAGAATCCCAAGCAGGTGTCAGGTTCTGAGCTGTCAGCACAGAGCCCTGTGTGGGACTTAAACCCACCAGCAGTGAGATCATGACCTTAGCCAAGGTTGCAGCTTAAACTACTGAGCCACTCAGGTACCCCAAAAGCTCTTTTTTCTTAACAAATACATGTCAGGTTATGAATTTCCCTCCAGTCACAGCATTAGTGATAACCCATAGGATCTGACAGGTTATATTTTATCATTGAATTTAAAAATATTTTCTAGTTTCAATCATGGTTTATTAATTGACAAGTAGGTTATTTAAAAGTGTATTGCTTGAAATAGAAGCTGCTGAGAATGTTATAAAGTGTTTTCCCCCCCATAGCTTACCACTGTCATCAAATGACATATTCTTTGTGATTTTAACCCATTAGCATTTGTTGATATTTGCTTTATGGCATATGTATATTGTCATGTTTTTAGTTAAAATAATTGAAATGTATTCTCAATTATAGAGTACAGGATTCTGTATATTTCAAATAGATCAGAGAGTGATTTACTAGATTGAGGAAAGTGAAGCCAGAATGTGCAGTTTTATTAAACAATGTAAAACCAGGAATAAGAGAAAAAGCCTGCAGCTTAATGAATCATAAATCTCTGAATAAAGCTATGACACCTGAGAAGTGATATATTCACTGGTGAGTTAGGAAAACAAAATTCTTGCCCCCCCACACACAAACAAAAAACAAAACAAAGCCTGCCTCTCTCAATTTTGCTTTTGTAAGAAGCAGGAAAAAATTTAAGGGAGGAAAGTGTTCCTTTTACATGAGTTTAGGAATGAACATCACAATCATAATTCATTAAGTACATGGGAAATCATTCTACTATGTTTAAGGGTCAGCAGCAACAAGAACATATTATCCAGATCTGCAAAGATTGCAGATACTGAATCTATAATATTAATAATATAAATATGTCTAAAAATTAAGTAAAATAGAGGGTACAAAATATCATGAATAAAAAAATTAAAAAGAGAGTGCAAAAGTGAGATCAGGACCTTAGCCGTATTGGCAAAGAATCAAATGAATTTTGTAGAAATTAAAAACACGAGGATTGAAATTCAAAATTTAGTAGAAGGTTAAAATAGCAGTTTAGAGATAGATGAAGAGAGAATTAATAAATTGAAGAGGCCTGAAGAAATCATCCAACTAGAGAAAAGAAATACGTAAAACAGACATTAAGAAAGGACGAATGAAATGAAGGGGTCCACCATGCATCTGACTGGGTTTCCAGACAAAGACAGAAATAAAGAAGTAATGATTATAGAAATCTAGCTGAGAAAGTTTTATAACTATTTAAAAGCACTTAATATTTAGAAGACTCAGTGAATCTCTGGAAAGAAAAATGGAAATATATTTATGTCACATAATATAGATGTGACATATTACATATGTCATAACTATAAACATAAACATGTAAACTATATATGTTTATATACATATGTTAAACTAACATATAAACATAAACATATAAACTATATATGTTAAACTAACATATAAACATAAACATATATAAACTATAAACATAAACATAACTATAGAACGTCAAATTTATCATAATTTTATAACTATGATATTGTGGTATTGTCACAAGGATAAACATAAACAGAATAAAGACCTCAGAAATATAGCTACAAATACAGGAAAACCTTATAATTAATGGGGCTCCTATAAAGTAAGAAAAAGGCAAACATTCTAATAGAAATGTGGGCAAAAAACATAAGCAGCTTTTGTATAAATAATTATTTAAGAGGAAAGTGGCGACTAATGCATATAAAAACAAAAAAAAGTTGCAATCTTAATGAATAGCAGAGAAATAGCCTATTTAACATCCTTTATAAAAAAATGGAGAGCAAAAGAACACTTGGACATGACTGGTGGGAATTTTAAATTGGTACAACTTAGAAAAACAATTTGAAATTAGCCACCAATTTAAACCTACTATGATACAGGAAGCTACACATATGGGAGTATCCAGTTTACTCTTATTTTCTTAGAGTAATCTTTAATACTACTACCTTTAATTTTTCAAAATGTTTCAGATTGAACAATATACTAACAAATAATCCTACTACGATACATCCTACTACAATAATTCTGCTTCTAGATATATTTACCAGATGAAAATTCTTCATGTGTGCCAGGATATTTCTATGAGAATGCCTCTAGGAGCATAATTTATAATAGCAAAACTTGAAATCAAACTAAAAGTCCATCAACAGCAGAATGAATAAATAAAATTAGATATGTTTTTAATGCTGGAGTACTATGTAGAAATAAAAATAAACAGATCTTTACAAACAGCATGGAGTAAAAACATTGTGTGGGTGAAAGAAGTGACTAAAGAATACATATTTCTATTAACATCAAATTTAAACATAGGCAACCTATATTATTAAGTCATGTATATACATACAGCAAATAATTAGCAAATTCAAGAAAATAATTAATATAAAATTGAAAATAGTAATTAATTCTGGCAAAGAAAGAGGAGATTTAAAAGAAAGTATATGCTGAGGATTTCAAATACACTGGTTTCTCCTTTAAGCTGGGATGGGGCTACTGAAAAATAAGATATACTCTTTAAAAAGTATGATATATTTCACATTTAAAATCATTATTAAATTCTGAAAATTTGATAAGATATTATTGATTTTTAATTATTTCACCCAATACCTATACTTACATGTCTTTCTCAGTTGAGTTGATAATGTTCATGTTGATTTTAATAGCTCTTTTATGTACCTTGAATAATAACTTTTAACCTATAAATGTGTAGGAAATAATTTCCTCCTGCTTATTGTTAGCAAAAAGGTCATAAATATAATTTTGTTTCTTTTAAAACTATACAATATTCCCCATTATGTGTCCAATTTAGAAGTTTGAATGTTTGGTTGTTTCATCATTCAGAAAAGTGCCAGTTTTGCTTCTATACTAATGTTATTACCTGGAACTGAATGGCATTCTTTCTTTATATCTTCACATATTGGACTCAAGGATCAAAAGTTGCTCATTTAGAAAAGCCTTTTGGGATTAGTCAGGGAAATATCTCTTCTTAGAGACAGTAAAATCAGTCCTAGGTGGGAGGCAATGTGACTGCTTCCCCGTGCCACAGACAATGGGCCACACAACTGAAAATAGATGCAAGGCTCCTTGACTCAAAGTCAAGGCAGTGAAGCATTCACATGAAGAGTTTTCAATGGGCCTGCTCATGTGATAAAAATAAATACATTTGTGACTTTAAACTGCCAAGTACAATAACCCTATGCACTATGCTCTTGAGATGTGAATGACTGGATGGTATATCAATGTTAGGAAACAGGGGAGACAGGCATAACTGCTAGTTATGCATCAGTGATAAACAAAGTTGGATAAATGTATTAGGATTCAGATTACAGCTCAAAATTAAGAATGGCCACCAAGGAGAGGAAAATAGCAGGGACTAATATGTTATAATGAAACAAACCACATGGCCCCACCACATACATGCCACCCTGTGCTGCATTAATCGTTTCTGTAGCTTTCATTTTGAGCGGCTACCTTTGGCCATCAATGTAATGGGTAGTGGAAGAAATTACATATTACATTTAATTGTCACATTGAGTAGCACTGCAATGCAGGCTTTCTTGGAATTTTAATAGAGTGACCTGGCTGGCTTGCCAGCTAATATAAAATCAGCCTCCTAACTACTTTCTTTACTGCTGTCTTGATGACTTCAACTGATAAACTCTTATGACCTTTCTCAATTTAATTCAATTTGTTAGGCATTTCAAATGGAATTTTTTTTTACACAAATTAATGGTAAATGAGGGATTCCCCCCTCACCAAGCACCCCTCCCTCTTTCCTCCAGGAAAGATTACAATAGATGAATTGGAATATAACTGGCTAAAATTGCATAAATGTTCAGCATTAACTCATGCAAGGCAGCTTGCAATTTTATAGCGCAAAATACTTCCCAAAGTATTGGTCTGGGGTGAATAACTAAAACAAAATTTTAGGTTATTCTTGTATTTGATGGAAAATTAAATTCTGTGGTTAATAATATGGCATTTCAGTTCAGACAGACATGGGTTTGAGTCCTGGTATGACTCTTTAGCAACTGTGTTCCAAGTAGACACGTTGTTCAGCATCTCTGAATGCCAGTTTACTTAACATGAGAATGGGAGTCATAAAGTCTATATCATATAATGATTATAAGAATGTAATGAGAAAATGTACATAAAGCACCTAGCATGGTTTCTGGCACATAAAAGTGTTCAATAACTGGCTCATATTTCTGCTTTCCACTGTTACGCCCCATCAAAATCTGTCTCCCATAATCTGCATCTCCTGCTGTCCCTAGGTTCTTCATTTCAGCCAGATGTTCTTAGGTAATACTAGGTTTAATTAGTCAGACTGGGATATGTTCCTGTGCAAATAAATCCTATAGCGGCCCCCAGTCTCACAGACATAAGGATTAGTGTAGTTTTGTAAATTTCTAACTCTGGATCCCGTGGACCCCTGGAAGCAGCATTAAGGCAAAGCCACCCAATTTCAGAGCCTTCAAATGTCTTTTCTTTCTTTTTTTTTTTTTTTTTACAAATAGTTTATTGTCAAATTAGTTTCCACATAACACTCAGTGCTCATCCCCACAAGTGCCCTCCTCCATGCCCATCTCCCCTCCCCCCAACATCCATCAGTCCTCAGTTTTTGTCAGCATTCAAGAGTCTCTCATGGTTTGCCTCTCTCCCTTTCCCCCACCATTTCTGCCCTTCTTCTCCCCCTTGTTCCTCCGTCAAGTTCCTCCTAATCCTTCTATACGTGAAATGTCTTTTCTTTTTCCAAAGTTAAATTGGTAGATCAGATCTATTTTTAGCTTAGGCTACCTGGGTGAACATGGACTTGTTTTACAACAATTCTAAATACTGAAGTGATGCTTCCTAATTGTCCTTAGTCTGGAGAGCATGGATGAGCCTACCCAATTTCAGATTTGGAACAATCCTAAATCTGAAAAAGACTACTCAGTACAGTTAGGCAAGCTACCACTCATCCCATGCCAGGTGAAAGAAAGCTGGTCATGCTCGACAGTTGAAGAGGAACAATTAGCACAGTAACCATGTTTGTGCACTGCCTCCCCTTGCTAGCCTTAGTTACTCTACACTGGCCAGAAAATTGAATTATGGACTTTCCTCCTTGATATGAAATATGACTCATAAAATCCCAAAACTGTTTATTATCTATGATAATGAAAACAAAATTCTGAAGGAGAAGACTGGATAGACATGTGATTCTTAGTTTAAATAAGGACACTTTCATTCTCCATATTTGCCTACTTGTCTTTAACCATAGTCCAGTGGGAAAATGGGTAAGAGGTCAGATGTTCCTACCTTCTTCTTATGTGTTCTCATCATCAATTTCCCCCACTGATCTCACATACCCCACAATGCATACCACATGTTCTGCCCCCCTTTTCCAATTCCATTCTTCACTTAAACACTTATTTCTACTAAGCCCAATGAATGTCTCAAACATGTAGTAAGCCAGTGCTATTACAATCCCTTAGTTTTCTTCACTAAAAATAGCAGACACATAAACCCCCTAGTTCCCCATCTCCACTAATGGAATTCCAGCCTCAAAGATTTTAACAGTTATCTCCTCTGCAATCCATGCTACTGAAATGCCTCTTGCTCTGCCAGCTCAGGTGTCATTATTTGGGAAATATTATTTCTCAACATTTTAGTTTTCTAGTTGTTTGCTTTTTTCATTATTTGCAGTTCAGCAGCTATTAAGATCCAGTGCTGCGGAAAACAACAATAACAACAAAAGAGCCGCTTAATAACTAAACTTAAAAACCAAACTAGTCAGCAGCGAACAATGCCTTGTCAACATTTCTAAATGGAGCAGAAAGAAGGCAAGCCAAAAGGACAGAGAGAGGGCAAAAGAGAGAAAGGGACGCTTCCTGATGGATGAGTATGCATAAGTGCTTCAGATAATGGCTAAGAGGTACAGTCTGTAGCACATTAAAGAGGAGGAGGGGACATAGTGAACAATGGCTTTAGAAGGGGACCCCAGCACTGTGATATGGACAGATGCAAAACTTGGTGAAATGCTGAAGTCAATACAGATTTCCCCCACTATCCTAGAGTGTTCTTATGAAAACTTTCATAGGCTGAATTGGTGTAAAGTGAAGCAATTGTCATCAATTTATATGGAAAATTTTGAGCATTCTTAGGACCAAAAATATTCTCTTTTAGGCTTTTCTAATATGTTAGAACACATCTTGATAATGGATGCACAAAATAAATTGACATAAAGCACAGATACTCACACACTGCAAAGCTCTGGCAGTTGATGCTGAGATACTGAATATACTTATCATGGAAGAGACTTGGCAGGCCACCTTTGCTGCCCAGGGTGTGAACTGCCTCTGTCTACTGGCTTGCTGTAATACAAATGCTCAACACTATTTTTGCTCTTCCTCTTTTTTCATAAAAGCAAAAATTTTCCACTTTCTTTCAATTAGCAAAAACAGGTACTAATGGAGGTCTTTCATAAAAATGGAATGGCATAATACAAACTTTTAAAAAGTGTGAGTATATGTAGTATCTCTCTGGGTAACCCTATGCAAACACCCTTCATTTTAAGGTTATTTTTCTATCTAAGCATCCCACTTCCCTCTGTGTCCTGTTCCCACAGGACTTTGCCCTTAAATAGATGAAATAAATCTGGTGAGAATTTAACACCTTCTCCCTCTGAAGTGTACTTACTGGGGCAGCAGGTACTCTGGGAAACTCAGAGCCTTCTTGCTCCAAAGTAAAACAACAGATTTCAAGGAGGAGGAGATATTTCAAGTCCCTATCAAACCACTCCCCCAAAGGCATCTAATAAGTAATAATTTTTAAATGGACTTCTTTCATGTTTTATATTTTAAGAGAAAAGGACAGAGTAGTGACTCACTGTATTGTCAGGTTCAGGAATAGCACCCACTCTCCAATTTCTTCTGAGTGGCAGGGTGGGAGGAATCCTTCTTCTGGCTTACTGTTAGAGCAGCAGTTGGTTTGAGCTGGACAAATATACCACCCACAAACTGCAACAAATAACAATCATCTATTCTTCTGAGATAATTATTCACTGCCTCCCCCAAAGTAAGTGATTAAAAATTGTGATTTCTTTCACATTACAAGGAAGCTGTCAAACTTCAGCCTCTCATCATGGTTTTTTTTTTTTTAATTTTTAATGTTTTTTATTTATTTCTAGGAGAGAGAGAGAGACAGCTTGAGCAGGGGAGGGTCAGAGAGAGNCTCCAGGCTCTGAGCTGGCAGTCAGTACAGAGCCCGACGCGGGGCTCGAACCCACGAACCGCGAGATCATGACCTAAGCGAAAGTCGGACGCTTAACCGACTAAGCCACCCAGGTGCCCCTAATCATGGTTTTACAAGGTTGTGTTGAAAGGACAAAATCTCATGTATTGATTTTGGTTCTCCACCACTAACCTGAAATCATCAAATCAATGGTAGAATCAAAATCTGTAAGAATAAGTTCCCTAAAGAGTATTTTGTGGTTCTGTTGACATTGTCTAATAGCTTTAATACAGTCTCCTCAACTCTTTTGTTTTCAAGACCCACCACCATATGACTTACCCAACTTTTTGCTCCCCCCAAAATTAAACTGTCTTGGCACCCTAGTGGCAAAAATTCATTCCCCAAAAATCTAATTAAAAAGCACCATCTTTCTGAAAACTAGACTCAAAACTCACCTCCAATTAGACTCCTCTGCATTCCCCCATATACTTTATCTGCCATCTTTGTCAACAGAATACCTCATTGGTCATATTCAGTTGATCCTGACTATGTGGCATCTTCACATGGATGTTTAATAATAAACATGCCATTTCAAAAACCACTCACTTTCTCCTAAGTCAATGGAATCATATGATTCCATTAATATGAAGTTCCAAAACAGGTAAAAAGAGCCTAGAGTGGGGGAAAGAGTATAATAATGGTTGTTTCTAGAGGTGGTATGGGATAGCATGGGCTGGGAAGAAATATAAAGAAATCTTCTAAGGCGATGGTCATGGTCAATGTTCTGATAGGAGTTTGGATTACATAGATGTATACAATTATCAGTTCCAGTAAATGTACATTTAAGATTAATGCATTTCATTGTAAGTAAACAAAGAAAAAAATCAATTGATTTCCAATCTTTCATACCTGTTTTTCCGTCACTAATTTTCAGGCTCATAAAAGTTTATCATTCACTCTTTCACTCAGAATCAAACATTGGAGTCAACTTTGGCTTATGATTTATCAACAAATTCTGTTGGCTCTACTTCAAAATATTATTGAATAAGATTTTAAGCTTTATATTTCTGGTATCCTTGTACAAGCACCATCAACTCTTCCATGGACCACGATAGACCCTAACACAGATCTATTTGTTCCCACTCTTATTCCTGATTTCTCCCCCAGCCCCTTTACCTAGCTAGTCTCTAGTTGTGTAATATTTACATTGTAAAGCATAAATTGCATCATGGTTCTCCAATTTTCCAATGGTTTCTCGTCACAATTAGATTGAAATAAAAATTATAATATATCTCCCCCATGGATTACAAGGCCAAATTATCTGGCTCCTGACAAACGCTAAACTGATTTCCAACCTCTTTTTCTGACTCTACTTTTGACATACTTGTCTCCCTGTTATTCTGTGAAGCACGCTACCACCTCTCTGGCTAGAGCACACTTTCCCAGATAATAGCACACCTTACTCTCTCACTTCAATCAAGGCTCCATCTAATTTTACCTCTTGATGACTTCCCCTAAATTAGTACCCTCATTACTCTATCTTTATCCTATAACCTATTTTGTTCTCATAGCTTTCATTACACACACACACACACAACACACACACACACACGAGATTGAGATCGAGATAGATGATAGATCAAGAGAGGATATATAACTATAAGGAACTGGCTAATGCAGTTATGAAGGCTGAAAGGTCCTCTGATCTGCTATTTGCAAACTGGAGATCCAGGAAAGCCCATGGTGTAGCTCAGTTTGTCTGAAGGCCTGAGAACCAGGGAAGCTGATGGTATAGATTCCAGTCTTGGTCTGAAAGCCTGAGAACCAGGAGCTCCAATAGCAGGATAAGATCAATATCCCAGCTTCAGTAATTAGGCAAAAATAAAAATAAATAAATAATTTTTTCCTCCACTTTTTGTTCTACTCAGGTCTGCAACAGATTGGATGATTCCCACCCACATTGATAAGGGCAATCTGCTTTTCTGAATCTATTGATACAAAATGCTAATTTCATTCAGAAACAAACACAGCCAAAAATGTTTAATTTGAGCACTCTGTGACAGGTCAAATTGATACATATAATTAACCATCAAATCTATTGCAGTAAAAACCTTATTTTGTTTGCTGAAATACTGCTATTACAATTCTTGGAACATAGTAAGTGCTCAAGAAATACCCCTTTTTAAAATGTTCATTTTGAGAGAGAGAGAGGCTGAGGGGCAGAGCAGGAGAGAGAGAATCCCAAGCGGACTCCACACTTTCAGCCCACATCTCAGTAACTGTGAGATCATGACCTGAGCCAGAATCAAGAGTCAGACGCTCAGTTCAGACTGAGACACCCAGGCACCCAATGACATACATCTTAATAAATAATAATTCTTTCAGTAGTGAATGGTTTTTAAAATTCTCTTTGACAGTTTAAGATGGCCACCATCAATTTCTTTCCTCTCTGGAAATTCATATTCCTCCTTATATAGAAAAGCCAAATCTCTATCTGTTTAAATCTATACTGGGTTTAGTGACTTGCCTTTGCCAATAGAATGCAGGAGAGATGTTTTAAGAATTCCAGTGGTAGGCCATAAGATGCATTGTGGTCTCTATCTGAATATCTTAGAATACTCACTTTCTGACTCTCCTTTTAAGAAACCTAGTCATTATACTGAGCTAGAATCAGCCAATAGTCTTATGAATGAGCCATCTTAAGATGGTTCAGCTGAGTCAAACTTTCAGATAACTTGAGACCCAGCCATCTTTTGATGACACTGCATAAATGATCCTAAACAATAGCCTCATAGCTGAGCCCAGTCAACCCATAAAATCATGAGAACTGTTGTTTCAAGCTACTGAGTTTTAAGACTACTTTGCTGTGCAAAAATGGAAACCAGAACATTCTTTAAAGTATACTCTTCCTTCAACTGTTTAACCTCAGTATGTTTTATAACTGTGTACCTCAATACATAAGTATACTGATTTAGTGATGTTCTTTACATCTTTAAATGATGTCTAGGAGTGTTAACTGCTAGATAGATCACATCATCCCCCATGCACCCTTCACAAATGCCAGTATCATTATAGGATATACAATATCTGAATAAATATACTTATTGAGGGGGAAAAAAGACTAGAGGAAGTAAATGACAAATAAACAGAAAGCCAAAGAGGAAACAAGCTAACTTTCATCAAAGTCTCTCAGATCACCAGAAACTAGCCACTGAGCTAGAAGGGTCAAAAATCTAGGTCCAGCCAGGGACTTATATAGGTGCTTGGACTTCCATAACAATGACTTATGAGGTCATAGCAAGAAACAAACCTATTATGTACCTAGGGAGAATCCATAGTGTTTTTTTCACTTTATGGTCTAAGAACCCTTTACTCAAAAAAAAAAAAAAAGGAAAAGAAAAAAGAAAAAAAAGGTGGAGCAAAGAGATTTTTGTTATATGGATTACAATGATTGATATTTACCTTATTAGAAATCAAAACCTATAGAATGCCTAAAGAAGAAAAAAGAAGGTCAATGCAAACCAAAAATATACTAGTTCGGTGGGGAGGGAGACCTGCTTTGGCAGCAAAAGTTTGAAAGGGCTTTTTGAAAGACTTGGATCTCATGACAGGTATTAGAGGATAGGTGAAATTTGATGCGGGAGACCAAGTACAAAGGGTACTTAAGGCAATGTCTTGGGAAGACATATATTGAGAATGACACATGCAAAGTTGATAAAGGAAGTTTAGTTTCTTGGAGCACTAAGTAGGGCTAGAGAGTAATAGAAGATGGGGCTGGAAAGAGGACTTGAAGTTTGACCAATTACTGAGTAGTAATGTGTTCTTCTCCCTAGAGTGTGCTTATAAATTCCATTTGGCCAACTTTAGAGTTATTATAGGATATAGGTTGAGTATACTTATCCTGCAATCAGACTGCCAAGGTTTAAATCAAAACTCCCACATCTGGTAGTGGTGTTGCTTTGGACAGATTACTTAACCTCTCTGTGTCTCAAATCACTGTCTCTAAGAATAGGATAACAGTAAGAGTGATCTCATAAGGTTGTTGTGGGGATTGCATACCTATAAATTGCCTGACTACATTGTGGGTCCTTGATGAATTTTAGTTAATACCATGCCAATACCATGCCAGCCAGGGAAGGAAAATTTGCAATGAAGTGACCATTTTGCCCTCTATATCACACTCTAAAGTCTTGCTGATTTTTTTTAAATAAAACTTTTCCACACCCAAAACAAGTCCACCTATGACTCTTCAAATAGAAACACAAGCCAAGGAAAAGAAAATAATTAATGATCCTGGAAATGAAAACAATATTTGAAATAATAGATTCTCAGAGAATGATGTTGGGGAAAATGTCATAATAATATAAAAACAATCATATTTAAGAAATACACATATCTTAACTAGTTCAATGAAAATTGTCGTTTCTGTAACTTTATCCTTAAATTACCAAAGAAAATAAAATAACCTCATATAATAAAAAATAAAATAAAATCTTTCTGAGTTTATTGTCACCTAAAACATTCTCTACAAATAACTTGCAGATATTTGTTTATTGAGCCAATAATTTTTACTGCCCATCTTCATTATAAAAGAATGCCCTAGATAGTAACCATTTATATTTTGTGTTACAATGGGTATTTACAAATTTAAAGCTAAAATCTACAAATGCTTTCCATGTGTCAGGCATTGTTCCATAGGTGTTTAATGTGAGCTTCATGACAACTTCACAAACTGCAAGAAGGGATAATCAGGTCTGATCTAGTAACCAAAGGCTATTCAAGTACCAAAAAACATCTGTGTTACCTGAAAATACCAGCAGCAGAGAGAGATATGGTGTCTGATCTCACAGATTTTATTTTCTACTATCTGGTTCTTCGACTGGAGAGTCATAAGAACTCTTTAGCCATCTAACACCTTCATTTTATGGATGAATTAACACAAGTTCGTGAACTTAATGCCATGCAAGGCAAATGCTGTTTCCACTCCCTGGCTTTGCTGTGGAATGTATTTGAGGACTCATTTATGAAGATGGTTTTTCTGGTATTTGGAGATAATAACAATTTATGAAGTCAATGAAGCCTCCAAAAAAGAAAAAGAAAAAGAAAACATTTGTCTTGAGAGATTTCAGAACACTGAACGGCACATCTTTTCTATCTTCTTCCCACCTTCTCTGTAGCCACCCCCATTCCATTTCCTCCCATATGTTCTGTAAATTAACTTCATCACCATCTCACCAAACCTGTCACCAGATTTTGAATATTTCCTTCTGAAATCCACACTTATGTATATTTACTGGGAAATATTTTTTACTGGCAATTAATCTTTAAAAACAATAATACAAATGTATGTATAATTTCTTAAATACTTTAAAAATGATGCTAAAGGTTACAAACCCTTGGAAATAGAGTAATTCAGTTCAGAATCTGTTCCCAACTGATTTTTACAAAGTGACATTGTAGTTGTTGATGGTTATTAGAATAATCCTTTAACTATTTTTGACTCTTCTTGATTTTCTTAAAAATGTAAATCTTACTTGAAAAGTACCCAATAATTATTTTAGCAACTTTCAAAAAGTTTGAATGGAAAATCTGGAAAGGCTCCCAGGAATTCATCTAGCTATGTCAATCTCACCAGAGAGATACTCACAAAGTCAACAAGCCTGATTGTGGAAGGGGCCTCTCTTAGCCTGTGTGATCTCCAAATCAGAGTGAAGATAATGGCTTGCCTGTGGATCGTGTGTGGGGAATAAAGCAGATAGGAAAGAACACCAAACGGAGGAAAGTCAACAAAGGATGTGTTGAGTTGGCCATCACAAGGATACCCACTCACTCCCAAACCTATAGGAGCTTTGAGGGAGCCTCATAAATTGCATTCAGAATCACCTTCCAGTGGACAAAAGGGATTTCATGGTGTGTATTATGAGTGCCAGGCAGGGCCCTGTAAACATGTTTTTTTTTTTATAGTTTATTTATTTCTGAGACAGAATGAGACAGAGCATGAGTGGTGGAGGGGCAGATAGAGAGGGAGACACAGAATCCGAAGCAGGCTCCAGGCTCCAAGCTGCCAGGACAGAACCCGATGTGAGGGTCGAACCCACAAATCGCGAGGTCATGACCTGAGCCGAAGTCGGACGCTTAACTGACTGAGCCACCCAGGTACCCACCCTGTAAACATGTTCTAATGTAAGAGAAGTTCCAGGGCAGGAAGGAAGAGGTACTCAGGACAGCCCCCAAGTGGATACACCTGCTTGACATTGAGCAAAGCTTCATGCCTCTGCAGCAGAGGCTAGCATTAGAATTAGGACCAGGAAGATTTGTAGTGGAGCACAAAAGGAGTGTGATATAGGATCTTAGAAATATCCTAGCTCAACTTGATACTTTTATGGGTAAGGAAACTACAGGGCAAAGAGCAGTGATTTGCTCAACATCTCATACATAATTAACAATGGCAGCAGAGCTAAGACAAGCTTGGATGTCTGTTGTCCCTTTACTCCTTGCTGGGAAAACAACAACAAAAAAATCACAACGTTGTATTAATTATGTTCTTTTTAGATGTAAATTTATTAAACTAAATTTACATTTCCTCTGGAGATGAAGCAGAATTCTGTCATGTGTCTTTGACTAAGTACCAGGTAGTGTACAAAGGCCATAATCTGCTCTGCAGTATAAGGTGAAGTGATAAGACCTCAAGTTCTCCTGTGGAAATGATTTCTACTACCTCCATATTCAAGCTAAGGGCATGGGTTCTGGAAGCAGACTGCATGAGCTCAACTTCTAGCTCTATCATTTACTACAGAGATTGGTAAAGCTAGTTCACTTCTTTAAGTTTCAGATTTCTCATTTGTAAGACCCAAAGGCCTGATGTGAAGGCTAAATAAGATATTGCATATCAACTGTGTGATACTGTGGATAAAGATTTCACAAATATAGTTATTAAGAACTCCAAGTATCTGGGGTAGGCTAAGGCCAAAGTTTCAACAGCATTAGCTGCTTACAAAGTTATACAGATTTGTCTAGAATATTACCCACAATGTGATTCTTATATACACTTCATACATATGTTGCTACCTACACCTTACATAGAGTTCTACTTCTTACCACTATATATATATACACACTATATATATGTACACTATTATATATATACACACACACACACCATATATATACATATATATGCACCATATATATATACACCATGTATATATACCATATATACATACACCATATATATATACATGTGTATATATATACATATATATATACACTAGAAACTTTACACCCTAAAACTAAGACTTGAAGGCATATGTTTTAAGGCAATTTCTGATTTAATAACTCATTTAATAAAATTTTACCAGAAATTTGGCCTCCCCATAGTAATTAAGAAAACAAGGCTTGCAGATGGGTATACAGCTAGTAAATAACAAAACTGGAGTGAAAAACTAGATCTCCTGGCTCCTCAACTACTATTTTTTCCATTGCCCAAGAAAGCTGTAGAAGCTGGCTGACCCAGGACCATCTAAATGACAGTCAAGAAATGTAGCCACTTCACTGGAACCACAAGAGTGTGGAACACAAGCAAAGTTGACAGCACCTGATGTCCTCTTTGTAAGTCTCCTAAGGCAACAATTATCTGTGTGTGCACAAATACACACACCCAACATACCAAGGGCTGAAGCTTAGATAAACAGAGTTTCATGAAAATTCCTTCACTAATGTGATCAAAACCATTCTCTTCCCCAAAAAAGCATGACAGAATTCATATGAGTGAATGATGTTATGGTAAGAATAACTCTAAGAGAGTTAGAGAATCTATTCTAACATATTTTAAGCAAGTTACCTGTGACACACCTCACAAGAAGTAACAGCACATCAAAGTGTTCTTTTTTCCCACATCGAAGTGTCTGAGAGCTCAATTGAGAATTTCAACTTTAAAGGCCACTTATCACTTTTCCTTCCCCCTCCACTCTTCAATTTCCTTGTTTTCTTTACTCTCATACACTGCCTCTGCAGATGATTCTGTGTCCTAATTATCATAGGATAAAGAAGAGCCAGGTATTCACAAAAATGCTTACTTTTCTCCTCACAATGGGCATGTATCAGACACACTGAGCAGAGCAAGCCACCTGCAGCCTTGGAAAAATGTGAACCTTCATTGGTCCAACAGTGTGTGCATGTGTGTGTGCACACATGTGCACATACACAGAAACTGACACTAGCTAAACAGACTCCCTACCTACCTACATTTCCTGTGAGGAAGCCCATTTGAGAAGCCCTTTCAAGTATGGAAAAGGTAAGGCAGAGCAGACAGGCAGGAGAAGGTTATTTTGAGGGCTGGTTTAATTTATGGGGTTTATTTGTATCCTCTATCGTTCAGCGGGAAACCTTGTAAATGATGTTTGCATGCACTAAACTGTGATAACTGAACTGATGAGTTAAAGACTTGACTGAACGTTTAATGTTGCTTATTAAATAATTATGACGAGGTTTGATGAATGGCCCTGATTCCCTGAACTTCCAACTGAGATTTTCAGCATGAGTTTCATTAGATAGACATGGATGGAGCCTGCTGCAACCCAGCTGCAAATAAGCTTGCAAAACATTTGAACTGGAAGCCTTCAAAAGTGAATAATTCAACTATCTTGGTCTATCTTCCTTGGTCCTCACACTAGCATTTCATTTTCATTTGATGATGGAGTGGAAGCAAATTATGCTGTGTCTACGGGGCTTTCTAAAGTATCATTGCAAGATATCTCCATATGTACTTAATTAAAAATTAATCTGTATTCTTTGTGAAAGGGAAAAAAACTATTCAACTTAAAAATAAATCTTATTCTGCGATGTCAATCACCTCCACATGAATACTGTGGTGATGTGTGGCCAACACAGGTGAGAGATGAGAAACGTTAGGATTTATTGAAGCCAGTGAACTTGTTCCGTGTCTGAGCCAGAGTCATTTGTTGTAATGACACATGTCATGCACTTTTGAAACCCCTCCATGCACTGATATGAGCTCATTAGACCATCCAAAAATTTAATTTCAAATAAAAGAGCATTGCAAATCTGGGATTTTTGTCCCATATCCAAACCTTCCAAGTAGCTGTCTCTAATTTTGATGGCAGATTCAATTTATCTATCCACAGAGAATTCACATTTGTGCTTTATGTGATGATTTTTTTTATAAAGACAAGCTGAAAGTCTACTCCACAACTGAAAAGGAAGTAGTCCACAGTGAGGTGAAAGAAACTTGGGACTGGAGAGAGGTGGGCTGGATTCAGAGGGACAGGAGAGGTAGTAAATAAAGGCATGGGATCTGGAACCTCACTACCTATGTGTAAATCCCAACTCCACCACCACTAGCTGCTGAACAAAGCACAGGCCTGGAAGTAAAAAAATCCCTGAGTTCCAGCTCTGCTTATGCAGTGGCCAAAACTGCATCTGGGAAGTCATGTAAAGTTTTTGGCCTCAGTTGCCTCATCTGGAAAATAAAGATCTTAGATTCTATACATGTTAATATTTAAAATTATTTAATTAGTTAGCAAGTAGTTCTCTAGAATTTCATGTGTAATCACTTAAGAATATTTAGTTTCTCCGTAAAAGTATAATATTTTGAAAAAATAATTTAAAATATTTTAATATAGTATCTCAAGGTGCAGTTTTGCCTATAATCTGCTGGGCTTCTAGTGGTTTAGAAAAGTTAGTCTGCCTTATCCTGAATTTGACTCTTAAAAATGACCAAGTTATCTAAATTAAATTTCTTTTTATATCTGACTGCACAGGTCTACCTAGAAAATGGACTTATATATAGAGAGAGATTCCATGAATGAGATAATAAACTAAAAACATGAGACACATAGGGATTCCTTATCCCGGAGTAGAACCTTCAGCCCTCACTGATAGAGGGATGCTAATCCGCCCCTTCCTGCCCTTCACAGCCAGTAGTGCATACTTGTTTATTTACCTGTCATCTAATCTCCTCTAACAAGCATTTCTACACTTTCTTCAGCCCCTTTTAGTCCCTAAAAGAGAAAATCCAGGAGCCTTAAACTAAGGATTCAAATTTAACTGTTGCCCCATCCCATGATCAAAGCTATATTCTAGCAAGTCTGTCTAATCTTCTGCATTTGCTCTTAGCTGAAAAATTAATCTCCCTGACACTCTGCCTCTAATATTTTATTTTTCTCGACTTCTGAGTTCTCTGGCATCCAACTCTAAGATTAAATAATGGCTTCCTAGAATAACTCCTGTGTTCTTCGCATTTCTGCTTCCCAGAAACTGTCTCCCCTGTTCCAAATATATGGCCATTGTGACCTGTTTTGGGTTCTGTAATTGCCCTGACCACTTCACCTTGTTGGGGATAATTGATAAATAGCTGAGGCAAGAAGATACCTAAAAAGAGGGGTTGGGGGAAGGACTGTGGAATGTTCAATTAAAGAATATCTAAAACAGTGGATTTTACAAACCGCCTAAAAACTAGCCCTTTGTGGTATTCAGAAAGCAATTAGCAGACCATTTATTAGAATTATTTGGGGATAAAAGGAAGTTTGTTAGGTTTCAGGACAGGATAATCTCAGTGACAGTGTAATGGTACCAGGTGAGCTGCTACAAATGACTGGGGGTCCCTGCATGCACTGGGAAGACAGACTTTTCTGTAGCTATTTTAGCTGAAGGGTTTCTTGATAAGGAAGATTCCCCAGAGAGCCAACAGGGACTTCCAAAGTTGAGCAGGAGAGAGGAAAACTATATGGAGATAAAGTTGAAGGTTAGTCAACACACTAAAATAATGAGCCACAATTTTCTGGAGTATGGACCAGTCTACCTTTGGCAACAGTTTATTTCACTGCCTTCCCCATCACATTCTAGTCCCCAGGAATTTCATTTTCTCCTTGGCCATCCAGATTCCTCCTTCCCAACACTACCTATTCCTAAACTGTTCCCCAAGTGCCACAGATTTTTATTTTCCTGACCATTTTAACAAATATTGTTTCAAACTTATAAGAGAAAAAAATTTTAGTGAAAAATAGCATTTAAAGGTGAGACTATTTAGAAACACCCAAAGATTTAGATTTGGACAAAGAATATAAACAAATCATGAATTAGACAAGTGATCTTTTGTAACAGGTAAATTAAGGCTGTGGGCTAAGTCTGGCTTGCTGGCTACTTTTGCAAGTACTGCTAGTTAAAAATGTATATATATATTTTTTACAGATAAACATTTGTGAATAATTTGATGATAGGAATACTAACTTTATTATTATTATATTATATACATTAACTCTTAATTGTTATCCTGCCATACTATGTATCAGCTTTAGGGGCTGCTATAACAAAGTATTACAAATGGGGTGGCTGAAAATAATAGAAACTTATATTTTTTACAGTTAGGGACTCCAGGAGTCAAGAAACAAGGTGTTTCGAGGGCCACACACTCTGAAATTTTTTTCCCTTTTTTTTTTTAATTCTCAAGTTAGTTAACATACAGTGTAGTCTTGGCTTCAATAGTAGAAGCCAGCGATTCATCACTTACACAGAATACCCAGTGATCATCCCAACAAGTACCCTTCTTAATGTCCATCACTCATTTACCCCGCCCCCCTCCTCTACCCCCCATCAACCCTCAGTTTGTTCTCTGTATTTAAGAGTCTCAAATGGGGGCACCTAGGTGGCTCAGTTGGTTAAGTTTCCAACTCTGGCTCAAGTCATGATCTCACAGTTCATGGGTTCAATCCCTGCATTGGACTCTGTGCTGAAAGCTCAGGGCCTGGAGCTTGTTTCAGAATCTGTCTCCTTCTCTCTCTGCCCCTCCTTTGCTCATGCTGTCTCTCTCTTCCTCAAAGGTAAACATTAAAAATTTTTTTAAAAAGGGTCTCTTATGGTTTGCTTCCCTCTCTATTTTTATCTTATTTTTCATTCCCTCACTCTATGTTCATCTGCTGTATTTCTTGAATTCCACATGTGAGTGAAATCATATTTCACTTTCTCTGACTGACTTATTTCACTTAGTATAATACACTCCAGTTCTATCCATATTGTTGCAAATGGCAAGATTTCATTCTTTTTCATCGTTAAGTAGCATTCCACTGTATGTATATGTGTGTGTAGACATACATGCATACATATATATGTACATACAAATTTACATACACACACACACACACACACACCACATCTTCTTAATCCATTCATCATTTTATGGAAATTTGGGCTCTTTTCATAATTTGGCTATCGTTGGTAGTACTGCTGTAAATATTGAGAAAAATCCTTCCTTGTTTCTTCCAGCTTCTGGTAGCTCTTGGCATTCCTTGGCTTATGGCTGTATCATATGAATCTGCCTCCACATTCCCTAGGTCTGAATCTCTGTCCCCTTTTTCTTATAAGGAAACTTGCATGCATCCCCCACCCCTAAATCCAAATGGTATTATCTTGAGATCCTTAATTAGATCTGTAAAAACCCTATTTCCAAATAAGGGCACACTTACAGGTACCTGTGGTTAGAACTTGGGCATATCATTTTTGGTGAACACAATAGTATACCTATTTTACATTAAGTAGTTATTATGATTACTTTGAATTTCATCATAAAAGTGTATAGAAAGTTGTTTCCTCTCTCATTGTATAACTATATGATAACCTTGATTTTGCCTCTAGTCCTATGCTGTAGACATTATCCATACCTAAATATATGACCCAGATTTTCTATTTCATACTTATCATCCATCTATTATACATGTCACAAATGAATAGTTTGCTTTTTGAAAAATGGTTCTTATAAGAACTTATCCATCATACTCCTCAGGTTATAGGGTTTTTTTCATAAAAAAGACACATGATAGAATGACCACAAAAAACCAGCAGTGTCTATATATGCAAATTGGCTTGGAAATTGGTTGAGTGTAAACAAACTACCTAATTGAATGCTATCATAAATACCATAATAAGTTGTACTCAAACCCATAATAGTTTAAAATAACAGGTTCCTTCCACTTCTCTACCCACTCCCCAAAATAGCAATGACAACAACAAAAAATAAATCAAGAATATGTTTTAGTATCAAATATAAAATGTATTTTTTCTGGTCCAGAAGTTTACTTTGAAAAATATTTTAAACTTTTAAATCTAATACCAAATTAAAGTGAAAATGAAGAATGAAAATATCCAAAGAGGGGCAATGTTGCACCATGAGGGAATAAATTTTGGAGTCAGCATGGGTTAAATTTACAACAGTCACAAAACTCCTGTCCCATGTTAGTGTGTGATACCCACATCAACATAATAGCAAAAAGATCAAGAAGGAGGTGGAATGAGTCATGAGGTCACTGAAATTTCCTTAAGCCTTGAGTCAGGCTTCAACTGCCTTTGTGGAAAGTGGGCCAGCAATGTCTTTGAAGAAAGAAAGCCATCAATCTTGCAAAATACCAAGACAATGATTAGTGAAAACAAGCCAAGCTTCCATCCTCTTCTCCCACATTCCACTACTACTAAAAAAACTAAACATATTATATAAAAGAAAAGTCCTATAAACCAAATAATTTCCCACAGAGCTCTTATCTGATGGATTAGGAAACTTTGTCAGGAGTAATTGGATACAAAATGAGAAATGAAAATCATCAGTGAAAATAAAGAGACCAAGTGATGCCAGAAGAATGCTGTTCCAAGAAAAATGGTGACATTTCAGTTGCTGCAAAAATTCTGACACACAATAGATAACAACAAAGAAATTCCAAGTTTCATTCTATCCAAGATTCTGGGGCAAGTGCTTAAGTCTTTTAGGCAATCAATAAGCATATGATTTTACTACCATTCAGATCCCATTTTTCCCTATTTGCTATTAAAAAAAGGCAATTAGACTAAGGGTACAGTCATTACAGTTTTCCATGGTTGTGTGCATAATAATCTGACATAGATTGTTCTTGAAGATTGTGGGATTTCAGAAAGGGGTGATATGTTTCTTATTCCAAACAAAAACATCATGTTTAAAATTGCATTGACTAAATGCCTCATAAAGTACTCTGTATCATCAGATAGTGACCCCAGACCTAGGTCAGCAAGGTGAATGAAGGGCAGCAGGAATTCTTTGATCACTACCATGGAAACAATGGCTGCAGGACATGCCAAAATGCATAACTCCAAGGTATGATCTCATAGTTCAATATTATGGGCAGGCAACATAAAATTTTTAGTCATAGTTAAGAAAGGGAAAATAGAATTTCTTTCTCCTTTGTTGGCAGTAATTTATTGTATTTTGGCTTTGGGTGTTCCTTGGTTCATGCATTTTTTTTATTGACTCCAGTCTGTGGCCAAAATCCAGACTGGCAAGAGCTGCAGAGCCTGGAGATGATGGAAGGTAGCCCAGAGATCAGAGATCAAGAACAAAGACTGAGGTCTAAACCAGAAGAAAAATAAACGTTTGTATTCCATTCTAGTCCAACTCTTTCATTTGGGGTAATCCAGCTTCCAGAGTTCCTGGGAACTGGTCAAACCTCAAGTTCCTTCCCTTGCCACAAGTTGAGCTAACTAAAGCTAAACAGTTCTGCTAAATTGAGCCAAGAACTGGGTTGTTTGGTTTTCATTTGTGTGTGTGTGTGTGTGTGTGTGTGTGTGTGTGTGTGAGAGAGAGAGAGAGAGAGAGAGAGTGTGTGTGTGTGTGTGCGCGCGCACTTTTGTATGGGGGGGGGTAGCATTTTACCTTTGAAATCAACCCTGTGCTAATCAGAAAACCATTTGGCCACAAAGTCATCACACTGAAGTTACTGTCAGACAGTGAGAAGTTTTCCCTTCCTGTTTTCCCAAAATGTCATCACAATCAAGGTAACCCCACCCTAATTGGTGTGAGAGATCTAGGAGTATGTATATGAGTGAGTGTGCCTGCATTTTATATGTGTACATTTCCTGTGTATTTTCCTTCAGAGTAATTGAACATATCAATTTAATACAATAGTCACATAGGGAATGTGCCAATAATGAGTTTTTTTATATAAAGAATCCTTTCTCTCACTTCATCTACATACACACTGAAATATAAAATCAATTTCCATTTGTTAACAACCGTTGAAGCCATTAGAGGATAATCAGTTTCTTGGCATAGTGATGAAGCACATATTTTTAATTGAAAAAAACAATATGGTATGTTAAGACAAGTTAAAATAACTGTTAGAAGAGTTTGTTTTTAGTTGAGATAATGTGCATATCATGTTGTAAATTTAAGGATAAAGTATCTTACCATTTTCCCCAAATGTTGTAGTTGTACTATTCCTGAGACCTAAGATGACCTGATTTCTTAAGTTTCCTTTGCTTCCTTGAAATTAACTCTATGGTGAAACTAGAACTCCAGATCCATTCAGTGGAGCCTTAGAAGGCCTCTGTGTACCAGCATGTGCATGTGTGTGTTTATGTATGTGCAGGTGTGTGTGCATGTGTATCCAGCCTTAGTAGGTGCCGTGGTAAGTGCTTTCCAGGGGAAAAACAAAATGAGGTATTTGCCACCAGCAAATGTACAATTCTTGTAAGGAAAGTAAGCTTTACCTTACATACAAGATCTAGAGACACAGTATAAAGAAGAGCAAGGAAAAAGTATGGTAAATAAATGAGGTGCCAAGATCAGAATAAAGACAAGAAATAACCAGAAAAAAAAAGCGCCCCAAACTGAATAACATATGTGGGCTGGAAATTTCACAGGTTTTAGAGATCAGGGAACACAGGGAGCAACCACAGTGGCTAATTTCCTTAATGGTCCCCTCCCCGTCACATGCACACAACTGAATATGGCCACTAGGACTCCTGATTTCTCATAATAATATTATTAGAACACACTACCTTTCCTAAATTAGATAGAGAAGTGTAGGAGGGATAGTCTGTCAATGGTAATGAAAGAGTTAAGTAGACTTTGAACTGAATTTAAACCAGGAGACAGAATTGATGCATCTTCTTTGATTGTTCAAAAGCCAATAGAATCCCCTGATCCATTCCATTACATTTATTTCTGTCGTGCTGAGCTAAAGGATAGAGAAGACCTTTCTTACTCTAATAAGTGAATAGCCCTGCCTCTCTCATTGCTGCTGCATCTTTGCTGACCTATATTTCTCGCATATGGATGGATCACCGTTAGCGGGTTCGACAGACGCTATAATATCATTATGCAAATGTAGGTTCACTGCCACTCGGGAATCCTATAGACTGATCGCTTCATTATCAGTCTTATCAGAAAATACAAGAGAATTGTGTCCCATACTCAGTGAGATGAGAACATAATTTAAATTAAGTAGTTTACTGTCTGGCTACTCTATTGGCCAGAGTGGGAGATGAGGAAAGCTGATTTTTGAAAGCTGGGATATCAACAGGCATGCCTCTATAGAGGTACTGCCTGAGCTGGTTTCCTATGCTCTCACTCCTCCCCTATGCTCTCACTCCTCCCCTATGCTCTCCCCTCTTCTTTCCTCCAAATCAGAACCTATGCTAAGACACTTGGCAGCATTTAATTTGTTCACCTGCTGTCATATGTCCTTGAAGAGTGTCTGCCTTAGAATAGAAGCCGTTTAGCCCTGTGCTTAGAGAGGCAGGTTGTTTAGTAAAAATCTCTCAAACCTTAGGATAAGGTGACCTGGATTCTACATACTATGTTCACAGTTTAACCCTGAGCACTTAACATGATTCCTGTTTCTTAAAAGTTACTTGACCTATTTAGGGCTTTTATCTATTAAAGAGTTAATAAAGACTATTGTTTACAAGCTCTGTTAATAGTAATATTTTACTATTCCCTGGAATTTTAATCTGTTATATTTTTCCAAGTCTTATTTTGTAGTAATAAAATATGGCTATTGATACTTATCCCAATTATCACAGGTTTCATTAAAATGGCGCATATAAAACTACAACTCATTCATGTAATGGATAATTAATGTACAAAGTTTATGTGGCATCATTGCTAATGAGACTAATGGCCTACAAACTGTAGACCTGAGTTTAGGTTCCTGACATAGACCATTGTATGCCGGGGTCACCAGGCTCAGGTGCTCGGCTCCTCCCTTTACATCTAATCCAGAATACATCCTCACCTATCTTCTTTCTACAAAGTTCCTACTTATATAAAACCTAGCACTCAGTTGTCACCTTTTGTGTCAACCTGCCCTCTGCTTTGTTATAACCTTCATTATAACCCTCAAAAGATGCTTTTATTACAGCAGCCCTCCTATTATAATATAGTTGTTTGTTTACATTTTTCTTTATTTCTGGCTGTGGGCTTCTTTAAGAAATAAATTATTCCTTTCTAACCATTTACTTCTACAACTATCAGCACAGTATACCATACCTTGCACATAATAGGGCTCAACAAGCATTTGATCAAGACAGATCACAATGGACTCAACTCCAAAATTGCTGATAACAAAGTTCTATGAGAAGGTAGTGTGAAGGAGATTGTCTCTCAGTTCCTGAGAGAACTGGACACACTTTCTCATGACCTCAAAGGAGGAGTTCCCAGAAAGATAACTCCGACAGACCCCACCTGTTGGAGGAGAAATTGACTCCTTGATCTAGGAAACCTATACTAAGAAGGTCTTAAGCTAACATCTATGTTACTGAGAGTCCATCTCTAACTAGCCAACTATTTTTTTTCTGGGATGACTCCAAGCACAAAAGTTCTGCCTGCAGAAAGTGGAGAAATTTTGACTGAATTGTGGCACAGAATCTAGAATCTAGACCCAGCCTTTCATCTTGTGAAAGCTCTACCTTTGAAACAGTTTCTCTGGTCTCAAAGTCCCTAGAACAAGTGAGGAGTAGCATACACTGCCTTCATCAGAAAGCCCAGTTTTAAACACCAGGACAATGGTCGCATCCACCCAAGTGGGAGATTAATGCCAAACTTGCAATTACAGTCATTAAAACTCATCATCTCTATCCAGTATGTTTTTATCAGGGTTCTAAAACAGAAGACCTACTAGACACACAACATATCATTGTTTAATAAATAGATGGAAGAATGGATATGTAAATATACAGTTCAGCTCCTTCATTATTTAGTTGAGTACCTGAGGTTGTGGGTCATTAAGTGATTCATTTAAAACCAAAGAACTAATAAAAAGAAAACAATATACTCACAAAATATTTATAGTTGAGGAGGCAATAGGAATTATCCCATGTCACCGATCACTTGACAGAGGAAACTAAGAACAAGGAAAACTGGAAATCTTTTCCCTAGATTCCTTAATTAGCCAGTGACCACAGTACTTCCAGTTTCTAGTCTGGCATTATTATTCCAAAAACCACCAACTCTGAGATCTGCACTTTTGCATGAACCTTTGGTTTCAACCACTAATGGCAAAATTCCTAGAGGTGACTGAGATCTCTTAAAGTCTGGACATGGTGTATTAGAAAATCACTTATAAAGGTTCAGGGTATTCCTTCATTCCATAAACAATTATTGTATCCCAACTGTTTCCTAGGTCAAACTAGAGCTGTATTCAATGAGTATGCAGTTTCCCATCTTAGAGATGCTTAAAATTTTACATAATATAAAATATTAACTAGTAACCTTTTTCCTCATTCTCTAGTTCCCTGCTGGCCGCACCCAAGGACTAAGCAGAAGATACATGGATTGCTATGATGGGACTGTATGGCTTAAAAAAAAAAAAAAAAGAAAAAGGATGATCAATTCCAAATGACTGGCTCCTAAGGTAATTGTTTTAGGGAAAATGAATACCAAACCTTCTACTTCTTCAAAGTTCCAAGGAAATCTAAATTGGTTTAGTAGCTTTTGCAACCAGGGTGGCAAGTTTTAGAAACTGTGAGGGACCTATTTCCCTATTTCCATGGGGGTGGAAGAGTGCTGGACAGATCCGTTGAAGTCAGAGGGTGTAGGTAAGCGCAAGAACCAACTCTTCCTCTTCTCTGGAAGTTTATGAGTGTGAAGCTCATGGGAGCACCTTGTATCCATGGGGTATGCAGGAACTGTGTTGCAGCAGCTAGCATGGAGAGGGCAT
Source organism: Hyaena hyaena (assembly GCF_003009895.1). Classification (NCBI taxonomy): domain Eukaryota; kingdom Metazoa; phylum Chordata; class Mammalia; order Carnivora; family Hyaenidae; genus Hyaena; species Hyaena hyaena. The sequence goes on along the minus strand of NW_024083084.1, from coordinate 7,299 downwards.
GGTATCCACGTACTAGTGCCCCACAGACCTCAGAGAGTCTTTGAAGAAGACCAGCCTGGGTCTTCTAAGCCCAAGGGAGGGAGCACAGAGGTTAGCCAAAGCAGAGGAAGTAAAGGAGCTGTGTGGACAAAGATAAACCCAACTACCACCTCTGTGTCATTTTTGTTAGGTACCTAGAATAAAACTGAATATTGCCTGAATAAAGCACAACAACTATAATTCTTCCTTTTCCTCTTTCCACAATGTCAAAAGCCACACTGTGGAGAAAAGGGAAAAAAAAAAAAGCCCTGTGATCAAAGTGTGCCTAAGAGGAGAGAGAAAGAGAAAGGAAGGATATATAGATACAGGCAGAAGTTTGAAATGACAAATTAGGCAGTCACCAAGATATTAGTAACCACCTTATTGTACAGAATCCCTGAATTGAATTCACTTCACAAGAAGGAACAGGATAATTTACCTGATACAATTAACCTGAGGTTTCAGAGGTAAAAGAAAAACTGCAGTCATGATAACAAAACAAATGTCATGTGTGCCCAGGGCTGAATGGTGACTGCTTATAGCTTTTACAGGAAAAATAGAGAAGAAGCCTGAAAGGTGAGCAAAACATAACATTTGGAAAGCTTTATGATAATAAAGGAAATGCTTTGGGGAGGGTGATTAACAAGTATCCATGGGAAGGGAGGAAAAGTTAGGAAAAGCTGATTAAATAAGTCATTTGAGCAAAGTCATGAAGACAGAATAGGGTTTCACCTTTCATAACAAGTAAAGTTTACTTTTCCAGAAAGTGGCTAGTTATATTTTGGAAAACAAGTTCTCTCTATATGGCTAGAGTAGATGAAGCCAGAGAGCAAGGGTCACTAGGTTCTGAAGGGTAGCAAAGCAGGCTGAGGAGCTGGGATGCCTACCCTAAGGAAGAGGGAGGCACTGAATGTCTGCTGAAACCATAGGTCTGCAGGCTGTGTTGACTCATGTGCATTCCTAGTCCAGGGCTCATCACACAAAAAACAGTGACTGAATTCTCCCCACATAATAGTAGCAACACTTCCTGACTGCCTGCCACGTGCCCAGCAATTCTCCAACCACTTTATACATATATATAATTTCACTTCTCATCACCTCACAGGAAGGTGCTAGTACTGTTTGCATTTTTTTTTTTTTTTTTGCAGTAAAGAAGGTTAAGTAATTTAAATTCAGAGTTTGTAAGGAACGTCTGGATCGGAACCCAGAGTGGAGTCATCCAGAGTCTATATTCTTTTAATTTTAAGTTTGTTTATTTATTTTGAGAGAGAGAGACAGACAGCAAGAGCAGGGGAGGGGGAGAGAGGGAGACAGAGAATCCCAAGCAGGCTTCACACCATTAACACAGAGCCCAATGCAGGGCTTTAACCCATGAACTCTGAAATCATGCCCTGAGCTGAAACCAAGAGTCAGACACTTAACCAACTGAGCCACACAGGTACTCCAGAATCTAGATTCTTAACTATTACTAACATTCAAATTGATAAATGGACTTATTATAGGTCAATTATGAGGATGGGTGAATGGTGGATGGTTCCTTTAGAAAGTAGAGTGGGGTATTTCCATTCTTTTTTGCCTCTGTTGTTTATATTCCACTCAATTTCTGCATTTATTTAGCTCTTGACCTCTTGATTTTGTCCAGACCTTACATTAGACCTTGTGACTCTTGCTTTCAACTTGGATCTTTGACTCTAATGGTCTGAAGTGCGATCAGTGTTTTGGCCAGCAACATGTAATGTAGGGAGAAATACATTGTTTAGGAAAGAGTCTTCTGGTGACTCTCAAATTGCCCTTCATTGTACTTGGAAAAAGCTTTGCCAAGATCACATTTGTGAGAATATTTAGCGAAATACAATGTGTTAGTAGTTAACAAACAAATTCTTTAAAACTAAATGCCACATGGATATATTTCTGGTTATTTGCACTCCTTGGGTCTGAGTCGCAGTGAATCCTCAAGCAGATTCTTCCCTCCAAGGATGACCCAAGACCAGAACGTCTTGAAGTATGGCTCCTAGGGGCTCATTAAAAATGTAGATTTCTGGAAATCATTCACAATTCCTGAGTCAGTAAAAGTGGGGCTCAGTCATAAATTCTTAAGGAGTCCTCCCCAAAATTTCACACTAAAATCTGACCATGAAATGTGTCTAATATCATGATCCAGTGTACCTATTCACACCAGTATTCTTACCTGAAACTGAAATTTCATGAAATGTGACTTACCTTGCTATATGTAATTTACTATTTTATATTCTTTTATGAGATTTCTTTCTGCATATTTTAAATCACAACTCACAGTTTGAAAAACACAGATCTAAATGATAATACTATGCAGAAAAATCACTTTGCCATGATTTCCTTCCCAGTTCTGTGCCACCCCCATCAGGTATCTTCCTGGGTCTGTCTTCACCCAAATGTCCTGTTCTAGACCATTCCATCACTCCTCCTCTATCAAAATTTACTTTCCCTTTTATTCCACAAGCTCTAGTTACATAAAGTTCTTTACACCATAGTAAGCTAGTTTGAACAAGTGATCTGAACTAGAGTACGACTTATTAACATATGCACTTAAATCCAGAGAAATATTTATGTATTAATTTGGAAATCTGGTAACTATGTTTTAAGGAAGAATATTATGCTTCAAATGCCCCCATACATACACATACAGCACAACCTGCAAACAGGATCCCTTGTGTGCCTGGTATAGAAGAGACTTACATAACTTTCACCCTGCCCTACTTTATCTCTCACCTTAGCTTGGGCAAGTTGCTAATCTATCAGTCTAGGTTCCTCATCTGTACAGTAGGAAGATAATAAAGCCCTGAAATCACTGCTTTGAAGATTAAATGAAATAAGATGCTCATGATAGTGGAAGAACAGATGGCACTCTGTGTAGTAATTGACCCCTTTCCCACTGTTCCTATCCCCTCTTCCTACATCCTCTCATATGCTTTCGTCTCTCTTTTGCCTCATTTCCCATCCCACCCCATCCTTCCAGCATGCATATTTAGTTTGACAAGACATATCTGATCTGCCTCTTGCCTTGCGCAAGAGGGACCCTTCCCCACTGCCTTCCTGTGTCCCCAGAAGCCATGCGGCATTCCATGCATTCTCATGCTAATTGGAAAGGGCATAGATCCATACTTCTTTTTCTAGGATTACCTTTGTGCTATCCAGTTGTCATCTTGAAAAAATATGACAATATAATTCAGAGTAGGGGCCTTTGGGGCCATTGCTTTTTCTTAAGGAACTACATATGTAGACACAAAAAGGACTGGCTGATGACTCAACGGCAGAATTTTAGGCAGCAGCAGTCAGAGATAGAATTTGGAGAGAAAGGACCATAGGGTGGCTTAACAGTTGCCCTTCCACCATCTTGCCCAATCCTGGTTGATTCTGGCTCCTTTGTAGTTTCTTATATTAATAAGCCACCTTTGTGAGGGTCAGCTTAGAAGGAAGATGACAAATTGCTATCTTCTGGTTTCACTTGTTGTCAAGAGCCCTTTGGTCCCTGACTGCTTAGCAGAGATTCCAGTGCATGAAAGATAGTTAAGGAAGGAGAGCCAGGCCAGCCTTGCTGAGGAGAACATCAGTCCTTGCAAACATCTGCATGGTGTACTGGTGATTCCTTCTCCTCCCCCAGAAATAGCCCCACCCTCTGCCAGGCCCAGGGCTTTGCATCCTGAACACAGAAGAAGCTTTTTGGTAAGTACTTCTGGGAAGTATAGAGGGTAGAAAGGAAAACAAAAATAGGTGCCAAAGTTAGCTTTTGCAGCTTATTCATTCTATCCATCTTCAAATATTTACTGACCAACTGCTGTATTACAAGAAGAAAGAGAAAAGATGAAACATTGACTGAAGAAAGGAGCAGGAACTGAAATTCTAGCATGTAAGGAGGGAAACAAAATTCATTTGTGTAGCCCAGCCCTACAATCCTGGAGGAAGAGGACTTATTACAGATGTGACTTCGCCAGCTTTACTACAAACATCTTGACTATGTGTATATTCTGGGAATGAGAAGTAAAGACTTGAGCTAATAATAAATCAGTTTTATCCATGTTTTTAGCCCAAGCTGACTTCTTTCCAAATAGGCAGTAAATTCTCTGAGTTTCATGACTCAAGATTTGAGATCACTCGCTGGGCTGTAGTAGGCAATTTTAAAACTTTCTATCAATGTGATGGGGTCCCCACTTGTGCTGTGCTACTCCAGGGTTGTTTCAGCTGTCTGCTGAGACTCCCAGATAGATCCATATACTGCTTAACGTATAGATGAGGTTGAAGAGGAGAAGACCATGTAATGATGAAAGCAAAGACTGGAGTGATGTAGCTGTAAGCCAAGGAACACCCACAGCCACTAGAAGCCAGAGGAGGCAAGGAAGGATTCTGCCCTACTCTCACCCCAGAGCCATTGGAAGGAAGGCAAGCTTGCTAATACCTTTATTGGACTTGTGGCCTCCAGAATTATGTAGGAAAAATTATATGAGTGGGAAGCAGCTAACATATCTCCCTGGAACATCTGGAGATGCATCTAGTATAGTTTGGAATGGGACTGCTACTGACCCCTGCCAACATCCCTAGATGTAATAGTTTTATAGACTCAAAGAAATCAGCTGTTTCCCATATGGAATGTCCAACAAAGAATTTTAAAATGACCACTGTGTATGAAAATAGAAACAAAAGTAACAGTATTGGCAGAAATCAAGCTTCCTAGGGGCGCCTGGGTGGCTGAGTCAGTTAGGTGTCTGACTTCAGCTGAGGTCATGATCTCAGGGTTCCTGAGTTTGAGCCCCATGTTGGGCTCTGTGCTGATAACACGGAGCCTGTAACCCACTTCAAGTTCTGTGTCTCTCCTTCTCTCTCTGGCCCTACCCAACCCCTGCTCACACTCTGTCTCTCTCCCTCTCTCTCTCAAAAAAATCAAGCTTCCTAAAAAACCATACTTGCAAAAGAAGGTCTTCTTTTAGAGGCAAAGCAGGTATTCAATAGTTGCTGAAGCTACCACTCTAAGTCCAAGCCACTGAGATACCCTAAACCTTGGCCTCAAATGCTCCTAAGACAGAAGATATAATTTCCTATTGGACAAAACAAATATATTTTTAAAGAAAATTTGGGGAGTAAAAGAGACCATACTACATGCACAAAGGAAGATTTCTGCCTGAGTGAAAGATATACACGCCATAATACAGAGCAGAAAACAGCGCTGATGGTGATCTGTGGGACATGGAACACCTGGAACTTGCTAGTGGGTCCTCATAGAAGACACAGGCTCACAGGGAGGCAAGAAAGAAGGATGCCTGGGACACAGTTGCTAGGAGACAGACACTGATTCAGTTTGTTTCAGGGGAATTTGCTGACTTTCCTTTTTCTCCTGAAACAAATCCACTGTAACAAACAACTCATCCTTTGTCTTAGTTCCTTTTCTGGAGTAACCTGTCTCTTCCAGGGGCAGAAACATGGAGGTCTTGGTCCCCCATCCTGGGAAGAGTGGCTCATCATTTCTGTAGTGAAAACAGCACCAATCCTACATCTTCTTCTGGTTTGGTGCTTCTCAGGGTCCTTTTTTCATATTAAGAACTAATCTTGTGTCCCGTCTCCTCAATTGGGTCTGAACCTTAGGTCTTATGTTCTGTCCACCCTTGTTGCTCCTGTCATCCAGGTAGATGTAGTGCCCCCGGGAAGCTGTCCTGTCTCCTCTGCAAAGCTCTGACCCTAGAACTATAAGTTCTCAAACTCTCTGAGTTAAGAAACTCTTTAGCAATATAACTATGAGCCTGTCTCTTTTTCTCCCACCAATTAGAATTTTGACTCTCTACATCAAGATAGTTTTCCAGATAGGAATCCCCTAGATTTTGCCCTTCCAGCATTCGTGGTGATGCACGGCATTCCTTAGTGTCTGGATCCCCTAGAATACTCAAGTCTCCATTTTGAGTTTGGGAACTTTCAAGGTCACAAGCTCTCAGAATATTGTGTTTGTAAGCAGTAGATTCCCATTGATGGTTTAATTTGTCAAATGCTCTGGTTTGTCTTCAGTACTCCAGAAGGTATGAAGTGTCCTGTCCTCTAGAAAGTAATTCTAAGCCTCTTCTAAAATTCAATTCATAGCCTTGCTTCAGTTGGTTTATAAATGACCCCAGATCTTTTTGTTTCCCCAATCACATATGGATGTCTACTGTCCCATGACTCATATCTGCAGGTGCTCTTGGACCATACGTTAAAGCATAAAGAAATGACTAGCCTTCACATACCTAGTTATAAAGTATCCTCAGAGAAAGGCCGATAAACAATGAAGGGAAAGACACCCTATGGAGAACAGAGTGGGAGATGGTGGAATGGACAATCTCTTGTCAGATAACTGTAGTTGAGGTACACAGGCATGAGTTTCTCAGGACTTAGGATATTGGAGGAGAAGAGGCCAACCCACAGGGACACTCTGAAGATAAGCTCTCTGGGACAGCATTCAATAAAAAGGGAAGCAATTCAGATTGAACCGATATTAAGATGGTATATGTCATGGTGAAGTAGATAAGTAGCAAAAAAGGTGGGCAAATGATTTGTGGGGTCCATAAGTGGGTCTAGTATGGTGAAAGGGCATGAGATCAGGTAAGGACATCCTTCACCACCCTCAAATCTACCATGATCCTGAAATAATGAGATTCTGAGACCTAGTTCTCACTTTAATCTCTTTAGGCAAACTTCAGGCTATAATTGTTCATGAATAATATGACTTTTGACCTTGAATTCATAGTCATAGTTCTGTATTCATTACAAGTTATTCATTTAAAAAGGATAAAAACATTCTTTCTTTTTTAAAAAATCAAATAGAAGGGCTTCCTGTTTGTGATTTTCCATATATTTCCCAATCAGTAACCCTATGCTGAGGACAGGTACAAAATCTCTTTAGGTGAGCATATGCTTTGTCAGATAGATTCTGCTTTTTGAGACCAGAGCTCAGCTTTAGCATCCGATCAGAGGCTTTAGAGGCTCAGACTTGCTCTAAGAATCATTCCTAAGAATGAGGATTGGCCCAGAAACATGGGATAGGGGAAGGGGAATGATGAAATGTTATATGACTCTGTTCTTTTTTTTTTTTTTTTAATATTATTTATTTATTTATTTATTTATTTTTTTTACAAATAGTTTATTGTCAACTTAGTTTCCACATAACACCCAGTGCTCATCCCCACAAGTGTCCTCCTCCATGCCCATCCCTCCTCCCCCCCACATCCATCAGTCCTCAGTTTTTGTCAGCATTCAAGAGTCTCTCATGGTTTGCCTCTCTCCCTT
>NW_024083083.1:0-38647 GCF_003009895.1 Hyaena hyaena | reverse complement strand
TGACTGCCAGCTCAGAGCCTGGAGCCTGTTTCAGTCTGTGACTCCCTCTCTCTCTGACCCTCCCCTGCTCACACTGTCTCTTTCTCTCTCTCTCTCCTAGAAATAAATAAAACATTAAAAAAATAATAAATTAAAAAAAAAAAAAAGAAGAAGAAGCCAAGGGAGAGTCCTGGAACTGGAGTTAACATGTTTCAGAGTCATTAGCTATTAGATGGGATTGAAATCCATGAGAATGGATGAGATTCTCTAAGGAAACACATAGAAAAGAGAAGTATCCCAGGACTGAGCCCTGAAACACCTCAGCATTTAGAGGAAAGAGAAAGGGAGAAGAACCAGCAAAACACTAAGAAGGAAGGGTCAGCAAGGCTGGGATGTGGGGGAAGGGGCAGGGACCAGATAAAGGTGGTATCTTAAAGCTGAGAGATGAGTGCATTTCAAAGGATGGAGGCCCAGAAAGGGACCATGGATTCAGCAGTGAAGAGGTTGCTAGCTTTCTTGGGAAATACGGACACTGCGTGCTGGTGTTCCATGACTACTTTGCCATTTCAAAAATATTTCAGTCAGCTGAGTTGGGGAACTGCTAGGAGGGGTGTAAAGCTCTTCAGAACCCTATGAAGTGGAACAGCACCTGGAAGGTCCACAGCAGATATGAAGCATTTTTACCAGAGTGTCTTTTTTTTTTTAATGTTTATTTTAGAGAGAGAGACAGAGTCTGAGTGGGGGGAGGGGCAGAGCGAGGGACACACAGAATATGAAGAATGCTCCAGGCTCTGAGCTGTCAGCACAGAGCCTGACACAGGGCTCAAACTCAGGAACCAGGAGATCATGACCTGAGCTGAAATCAGAACTGCTTAACTGACTGAGCCACCCAGGTCCTACCAGAGTGATCTTTTTTAAAAGATATAAATCAGATACAATCACTCCCTTGCTCAGATGATGGAATTCCTATTTATATCTGAAGTAAAATCCAAACTCCTTGAAATATTGGGTATTTCAGAGCTTAATCTTGAGTTCTTATCTTTTCTCTCCCTATGCTCTTTCCCCAGGCAACGCCCTAGTACCTGTGGATCTAAAAGCCATCTTTAGACTGATGAATCCCAAATTTATCTCTAGCTCAGACCTCCCCTTGAGCTCCACACTCCTACAGCTAATGGCTGACTTAATATCCTCACTTGAGTGTGATATGATAAAAACTTAATGTGATCAGAAGAATTATTTTTCCCCAAAAAAGTGATCCTTTACCACCCCTAGTCTCTTCCATCTTCCCTACGTCAATAGTGGCACCAACATCTTGACTAGCCAGAAACTTGATTCCTTTCTTTCCGGGCCCTACCCACGCTGCCCCTACTCTTCCCCTTCCCATCAAAATCTATCAGTAAGTCCTGGTGATTTTGCTCCCCAACCTGCATCTCAATTCTGCCCTCTTCTTCCCATCTCGTCTCACCTTAGTCTAGGAGCCACCGCCTGCCTCCGGCAACTAACAGCCAGAGTCTCCCAATCAGTTTCCCCACCTATACCCTTGCTCTCCTCCCTCCACTCTCCACACCCAGGCTCAAGTAATCTGAAAATAAATCAGTATGTCTCCTTAAAAAGCTCTTTCAATGGTATGTCTCGTTAAGCTCTTTCAGTGGCTTTCTACTCTGCTGAGGACAACATGCAAACCCCTTATAATGGCCCACAAGGTCCTGCATTAACATTTCCTATCCATTTCCCTTCCCTGTGATGCTCCAGCCAAGCGGGCCTCAACCATGCTATGTTCTTTCCCATCTCTGGGCTTTAGAATATACTGTGTCCTCTACCTGGTCATTCTCACCTCACTATATGACCAGAGCTTTCCCATGCTAGAGTCGAAATGTCATCATTTCAGAAAAGCTTTTTTCTGATCTCTTTACCAAAACCAAGCCTTCTCTGTTTTTAATTTTTTTTTAATGTTTATTTCTGATAGATATAGAGAGAGACAGGGAGGAGAGGGAGGGTCAGAGAGAAAGGGAGACACAGAATCTGCAGCAGGCTCCGGGCTCTGAGCTGTCAGCACAGAGCCTGATGCGGGGCTCGAACTCCACAATCTCTGAGATCACAACCTGAGCCAAAGTCAGACATTTAACCCTCTGAGCCCCTCGTGTGCCCCAACAGTCCTCTGTTATTCACGATCTCAGTTCCTTGTCTATTTTCTTGTGTGGTATTTGTACAGCTTGCAATAATCTTACAGGCTTTGGTTTTTTGACAATCTGTTTCTTTCACCATAAGCTCCATTGCACAGGGACTGTGTCTGTCTGGTCCCCCAGTTTCTAGCATCTTGCTGGGCATGAAGGAAACACTCAAATATCTGCATCAATGATCTCCAGTTTGGGGATGGTCTCATCTGTTTTGGGAACTCAACAATCCATTTTGTTGCTGTTGTTTTTTTGTGTTAAAAACTTGTCTCCACTCACCTGGATCTGAGGTTCTCAGATGGATTTCAGGTTTTTGAAGCAACCAGGCTGGGAGACCCCCCTGAGACAAACATGAAGACAACAGGTTTTGTTGTTTGGGAGTGGAGCAGCGGAGGCAAGGAGGGAGGATATTGCGTTTAGCACTGGAAGTGGCCCTGCAGTGTGGGCAGGTGGGAGGAGTCTCGGAAGTGCACGGGAATGGCTCCAGTTCTATCCCTTCTCCTAACTCACCATCTCCCACTCTGCACAGATGTAAGGTCCTGGTCTCAGTATGACCAACAGGTTCGCTATAGATGCCTCATTCAGAAATGCAATGAGGTCCCGGCTGCCATTAAAATTATAGACCCCAGGCTCTGGCTCATGGTAGTTCCAGGGCACATAACTGAGAAAGAAAGAGGTTAACAGGGCCCAAGGCAGGATGGTGCTGAAGAAGCCTAAGGGCTCAGGCCTTGCAGGGAATCTCCAAAAAGTGCTTGGAAGAAGGTCCTGGCCCACCCTTTCCCACCCTAGGCGGGGACACCCTGGAGCTCTCACACCCAGCCAGTCTTCCTGTCCCAACCCCTTCCTCAAGGGAGTGGTAGGAAGAATAAATCCCACCCTCCATGGCTCTCCTGAGCACTTCTTACAACTGGACAGCATTGAGGCCACTCATTCGCATCTTGAAGAGCCGGTCTGCCCAAAGCACCCGTGGTACTCGAAAGTAGTGCAAGCTGCCAGACACGTAGCGGAACGGGGCTCCATCCAGGAGGAATCTGTCATTTTCCCGATCCAGTATGAACGACCGAGTGTCTGCCTGCAAAGGGAGACACTACTTTCAGCAGAAGTCTGGAGTGGGGGGGTCAGTGTCTGCGGAGGAGATGGAACTAGGCCTGCTCATTGTTATGTTAATTTCACTTTCTTTCTCTCCTGGGATAGATCCGATCCCGCCTCACCTCACCCAGCCTGCTGATTCAATCCTGTGGTTTTACCTGGGGCAGCAGCAGCGTCAGAAGTGGCAACAGCAGGGAAGGAAGGCAGGGCGGCTTCTTAGGAGCCATGGCGCTAACAGGGCTCCTCTAGTCAGAGAGGGCGGTCCGGCTGTCACGTGGCGGATTCCTGGGAGGGAACCTCAGCGAGCAAGGGGGTGGAGACCACCTCTAGTTGCCAGGCGATTAGCCTGGACTTGTCCACCCGCTACTCTACTAGTTTGTAAAATCCTCTACATCTTGAATCAGCTTCATCAGCGTCACCTGGGAGCTTGTTAGAAATGCAGAGTCTCAGGTCCTACCTCAGACCTATAGAATCAGAATTTGTATTTTAACAAGATGCCAGGCGATTCTAAAGACATGCAAGATTGAGAAGCTCTGTTCTACTAAACAGCTCCCTGAGGGTGAAGAGTACCTTGTCCATTTTGAATCCTCAGCTTCTAGCACAGGGCCGGGCACATAGCAGGTTAAATCTAGATGAATGAATGTCAGAACCAGGGGGCTAAAACAGGTTCAGAACCAAGAGAAACCAGATCTTCCCAGTGGTGTGAAAGTAGGGGAACAGGTTGTAAGAGGGATCTTTTTTCCTGGTGACCCTGTTTCAGCAAGAGAGAGCATCTTGGCCATCCCATCTTCTTTGGATGTGCACTGCTCTCCAATTTATCCCTGCCTGCCTGTGCGAGAGATGCCAAAGACAACTTGGTGCGAAGGGTTAGGGATTTGTGAATTTCCATGACTCCTGCCTTCACAGTCCCAAGCCTGGGATGTAAGGACCAGGATAATATAAAAATAATAATTTCTGTTTACTGACACTAAGGGCTGTGTGTCAAATATCGTGCTAAACACTTTACACCTCATTTAATTTTCAAAAAACTCTGCGCGGTAGATAATTCTCATTTCCATTTTACAGAAGAAATTGAGAGAAAAGATAAATAGCCTGTTTAAGGTCACATGCCTAGTTTAGCAGAGATGGGATTTGAATTAGCCAGTCTAGCCTCACAGTACGTGCACTTAACCTTGTTTACGTGTAGGGAAACTGAGGCTCTGAGAGGTTAAGTAAGTTGACCGAGGTCACACAGCTAGTAACTAAGCTATTAAAACAAGATTTAGAACCTTGTCTAGTTTAAGAGCCTAAGCTCTTAACTACTGAAATTAGGGTAGTGGGATACAGGCCAGAGTCCCCAAGGTTGTACGAAACAGAGATGCAGGGGTCCAGGCCGCCAGCACCCACCCCAGCACCGCCCCTCGCGGCTGGACTGTAGTCAGCCTCCTACCTCCGGCATTGGGAGATGGAAGTCCTAGGGGCCTCGGGCCGAGCCCGGCTTTGCTCCCCTTTGGCGTACGTGCCTGCGTCTTGACCACTACTGAAAGCCAAGTGTGGAACCCTCACCCGAGTCCTGGGACCCGTCCTACCCCAGGCTTAGCCCGCCCCCGGCCTCTCCGCTCCCTGCCCCCACATCATCCACACGCCCAGCGGTTGCTAGGATACCGCGGGCCGTTACGCCGGCGCGGAATGATGACGTATCCACTCCTTCCGGTCTCCGGCGCCTCTCTCCAGCCCGAGCCAGGTCAGTGGCGAACCGGGCTGACCCTCCGCGGGCTCTGGGTGCCGAGCCCGGGGGTGGGCTCTGCCGGAGGTGGGCCAGGGCCTCGTACTCCCCGGAACTACCCTCTACCCTGCCGTGGCGGCCCAATGGCCGCGGGAGCGGGGGCCTCTCACTGGTGAGCTGGGGTTGGAAGAAGCGACCTGGTAGTCGCTGTGTGGCCGGAGGCTTTAAGGCACCTGACTCCAACCTTCTTGGAGTCAGCGTCGCCAGGGCTCGTTGTCTCTATGTTACGAGACCTGGGCCCCAGCCCTCCTGGTATTCAGGGGTCGTCTGGATTGCCCCCGACCCACGACTCTCCCGGGTATTTTTTTTCCTTCCAGTATGATCCGCTGGGCCCCCAGCGCATCCCCCGGAAGAGCCCACTCAACCTGGACGAAGCCTTCGGCAACCTCAGACCGCCGTTGAGGAGAATGACTGAGACACTATGGGCCACGCGTTGTGTGTCTGCTCTCGGGGAACTGTCATCATTGACAATAAGCGCTACCTCTTCATCCAGAAACTGGGGGAGGGGTGAGTCTTTGGAAACCACTCAGCTAGTAGCCCCCGGGGTTATGGTAATTGAAGGACAGCAGTCTGCACATGATAGGGGCATAGAAGTGCCCTCTTAACATATCCTTTAGGGCACCTGACGGAGCCTAGCGACACGGTAGTCAAAAAAGTAGATTCAGGAGCCAGGCCTCCTGGGCCCGCCTTGTGTGACCTTGAAAAGCCATGGTTTCTTCATCTGCTTCACGGAGATACTTTTTTTTTGGTCACTGATGGAGTTGTAAGGATTAAATGAGATATAATGCATATAAAACATCTCACCCAGTGCCTGGTTCGCAGCATGTGATAAGTGTTGAGTGTCACTCATTTAATGTTTATGGTGCGTTTGTCATGTGCAGGACACTGCGTTATGACCAAAGCACCTCAAAGATTGCTGTGTTCCTGCTCTGGAGCCCAAAGTGTAAAATCGGCACACTTCTCTTGAAACCACATCTTGGGAGGGTTTCTGCCAACTGGGAAAGATACCCGCCCCCCCCCCACCTCTTCTTCCCCAGGGACTTCCTAGCAGAATGGGACATGACTGTGGTCCTTCACTGACCCCTTTGGCCCACAGTGGGTTCAGCTATGTGGACCTAGTGGAGGGGTTACATGATGGACACTTCTACGCCCTGAAGCGGATCCTGTGTCACGAGCAGCAGGATCGGGAGGAGGCCCAGCGAGAAGCAGACATGCATCGCCTCTTCCATCACCCCAATATCCTCCGCCTTGTGGCTTATTGTCTGAGGGAGCGGGGCCCTAAGCATGAAGCCTGGCTGCTGCTACCCTTCTTCAAGGTCAGAAAGTCTCCTGGCAATGGAGGGGCTTGCAACAAAGCCGTCTACCCAGGGCTGTGTGAGTAGTCAAGCATGTCAGGAAGCAGACGCCTCTTCAGATTTGGGGTTCAAAGGAACCCAGGTGGGAGTGTGAAGCGTGCAGAGTGTGCGGTGAAAGAGTTGATAGGCTGTGACCTAGGGAAGGGGTCAGGCTCAGGGATCAGAGGCCCAAAAAACATCTCCAACTTTGGGGAAACTTGTGTTGCAGAGGGGTACGCTGTGGAACGAGATAGAAAGGCTGAAGGACAAAGGCAACTTCTTGACTGAAGATCAAATCCTTCAGCTGCTGCTCGGTATCTGCAGAGGCCTTGAGGCCATTCATGTCAGAGGTTATGCCCACAGGTCAGTGAGAGGGCCGTGTGTATTTTCGGGGCAGAAAGGAAGGGGATTGAGAGGTCTCTGCTCTCCCTTCCAAGGAACAATCCCCAAGATTCTTTGGCCCCCAGGGATTCCAGCCTCCCTATCCAGGGCTGCTCATGGGTCATTTCCACTTCCCTACAGGGACCTGAAGCCTACCAATATCTTGCTTGGAGATGAGGGGCAACCGGTTTTAATGGACTTGGGTTCCATGAATCAAGCTCGCATCCATGTGGAGGGCTCCCGCCAGGCTCTGGCCCTGCAGGTAACAGACCCCCCCGGCTCCTTTGCCCCCCTATCCCCCATCACCAACTTCTTCCGGTGGATGCCCTAGTTTGGTCACATGACTGTGACCTGTGCCCCACTTTTGAGCTGTGGGGCCACTGTTCCAGGACTGGGCAGCCCAGAGATGCACCATCTCCTACCGGGCCCCGGAGCTCTTCTCTGTGCAGAGCCACTGTGTCATCGATGAGCGGACCGACGTCTGGGTGAGGAACATGTAGGCGGGAGTTTGGGGGGAGAGGAGTGCAACTCTGTACCTGCTGGGAAGTAGAGGGGCAGGTCTTTGGTTTTGAGTGCATGGGGCCCCCGGAACTGCATGTGTCTCCATCCCCCTCGACTTCCTTCCTGGGAGCTGTCGTTGACACTGTACTCAGTTGCTCAGGAAGTGGTATAATCCCGCTCTTTGAACAGAGTGAATACAGCTAAGCGTCAGGGCTGAAGGCAGTGGCTAAACTCGGGGTGCAGAAGCCTCCAGCTAACTGGCGGTTTCTCTGGACCCTGCCTTGGTGTCATGTGGCTGAGGTTGGCATATTCTTTTTAGCTTATGTAGTCACATTTCACTACAGAATTAAGAGGAGAGGTATCCCCTCCAGTGGTCCCCTGTCAAAGAATAACCAAGTTGTGCTCAGTCCCTAGGCTGTGTGCTATATGCCATGATGTTTGGGGAGGGCCCGTATGACATGGTGTTCCAGAAGGGTGACAGTGTGGCCCTTGCTGTGCAGAACCAGCTAAGCATCCCGCAGAGTCCCAGGTAAGCAATAAAAGGGCCACCAAACACTTCAGACTGCTCCGACATTGGTAGAGTTGGGACCTCCGCGCAGGGAACGAGGACTCTCGGGTCACCATGCCCACCTCCTTCCACAGGCATTCTTCAGCACTGCGGCAGCTCTTGGCCTCCATGATGTCCGTAGACCCCCAGCAGCGACCCCCCGTCCATCTCCTCCTCAGTCAGCTGGAGCCACTGCAGCCCCCAACTTTGGGCCAGCACACCACCCAAATCTGAACAAACCAGTGGCCATGTTGAGGTGGCCCCCGGGCCTTGGAAGGAGGCTCCCCTCCCCTTATTAGAGTCTCCACCTGTTCTCCGCAGGACTTGTCTTGTAGTTGGGGGCAGGTGGATGGGGGACAGCCAACTCAGCCTTCCGTCTCTGTTTCTCCTCGCTTATCTCCAGGAGCAACAACTGAACGGGGGACTCACTGAGTTGAGGTGGCCAGGGGCGGGGGATGGGGAAAGGGAAACTGATAGAATCGAGAAAGGCTCTGAGCAGGACTGCTGAGCTTACATCATGGTCTGCCTCCACATTTGGGAGCAGGAGAATGTATAAAAAGAATAAAGTGAAAGCTTGGAGTGGATCTTAGTCTCATTTTTCCTGGAGTGGGAGAGAAGAGGTGCCAGGGGCCCAAGGTCTGGTTGCCATTTCCAAGAGAACAGCCTGGGAAGAGGGACCGGTGTGGTGAGGGATGGTGTGACTTCGTCGTTCCATGTAAGGAGGCAGGTACCCTTACCTTACATCGGGCCAGCCCGAAGTGGGCAGTTATAGCTCACCTTAGTCCAACACTTAAAGCTGTTCTGGATCGAGCTGGCCTCAGTGCTAAGAACTGGGACCGGGGCCCCCGAGAGGCACACTCAGTTCTTTCCTTCGTTCCCAGGAGTGGGTAGCTGAGTCAGAGCAGCCCAGCCGGTTTGCCAGGCAAGGGCTTCTGGGTGGAGGCAGCTGAGGACGCTTTGGGACAACAACATAACAGGTCTCCCAGCCTCAGCCCGGGGGCAAGGGGAGTGGAGGTGGCAGCCTTTTGGCCCTAGTTTCTCCCAGATGGTTCTAGCTCACACATGGTTAATGATTAATGAGGCCACTGTGGTGTGGCAGTATCCAGCTGCCACTTCCTGCCTACTCTGCTGAGTAAACAGGGGCCCTGCCTTTGCTTAGGCTGAACTGTTCCCTAGGGAAGGGCACCACGTCCCTGAATCACCAGGGAGGGGAAGGCAAGGGCAGGGCTGGCATCTCCTACTCCTGAGATTGAAGTTTCTTTTCTCCTCCCCACCAGCCCCCCACCACACCCTGCTGTGCTCACCCCCATGTGCTGACGTCGGTGTGGGTCCTGGGGTGCCTATTAGCAATGCTGGAGTTTTCTCCAGGGCCCTGGCAAGAGCGTCCCCCCGCCCCCCGCTAGCATAGAGGCTGAGGCCAGAAAGAGAGCACAAACAGAGAAGAGATGACCTGACTTTTAATGGCACAGCCCTAGGCCCCAGCAAGGCAGCAAGAGGGACAGACAGCCGTGTGAAGTTGCTCAGAGGTGCAGTGACACAACTCGAGGAGATCGCCCTTGTCCCCTCCCATCCCCCAAGCTTATGACTAGGCTCCGTGCCCAGGAACTGTGGGCCAGCCCAGCCCCACTCCCAAGCCCTCATCACGCACAGAGGTGCCCGGGCCAAACTTCCAGAGTCCGTGAATGTAGAAGCAGCAGGAAGAAATAGGGTAGCAGTCTAACTCAAACACAGAAACTGCTGGACTTAAACTCCTACTTGGAAAGGAAGTGAAAACTCGTATCTTTTCAACAGCTTGTGGCTGGACAGACAGGTCCGGGATTCAGTACTCATTTTCTCTCTCCTATACTGGGCGCCCCTGGGATCTGACATCAAGGTCCCTGAGGTCACGCTTCCTGGGCCTGGCAAGGACCCCTTGGCATATCTCACCTTCAGACATGGAAGGGAAAGGGGTCATGGGCAGCAAAGAATGAGGGCAGCAGCAGAAGCAGTGAAGTGGCGGTGGCAGCACAGAGAGGAGGTCAGCAGAAGCCCAAGCACTCACAGAGGGGACAAGAAAGCGTGCAAGGAGACTGTTTATTTCGAAAGGAATTTGCAATAAACATAGTGGACTCCAGGCAGCTGTTCTATTCTTCTCCCTCATCCTCGTCCTCATAGGAGTCGATGCCCACCTCCTCGTAATCCTTCTCCAGGGCAGCCATATCTTCCCGGGCCTCAGAGAACTCCCCCTCCTCCATGCCCTCGCCCACGTACCAGTGCACAAAGGCCCTCTTGGCATACATGAGGTCGAACTTGTGGTCCAGGCGGGCCCAGGCCTCGGCGATGGCGGTCGTGTTGCTCAGCATGCACACGGCGCGCTGCACCTTGGCCAGGTCACCCCCGGGCACCACGGTGGGCGGCTGGTAGTTGATACCAACCTTGAAGCCCGTGGGGCACCAGTCCACGAACTGGATGCTGCGCTTGGTCTTGATGGCGGCGATGGCGGCGTTGACGTCCTTGGGCACCACGTCTCCGCGGTACAGCAGGCAGCAGGCCATGTACTTGCCGTGGCGGGGGTCGCACTTCACCATCTGGTTGGCAGGCTCGAAGCAGGCGTTGGTGATCTCGGCCACCGACAGCTGCTCGTGGTAGGCCTTCTCCGCAGAGATGACGGGCGCGTAGGTGGCCAGGGGGAAGTGGATGCGGGGGTAGGGCACCAGGTTGGTCTGGAACTCCGTCAGGTCCACGTTGAGGGCCCCGTCGAAGCGCAGGGAGGCCGTGATGGACGAGACGATCTGGCTGATGAGCCGGTTGAGGTTGGTGTAGGTGGGGCGCTCGATGTCCAGGTTGCGGCGGCAGATGTCGTAGATGGCCTCGTTGTCCACCATGAAGGCGCAGTCCGAGTGCTCCAGGGTGGTGTGCGTGGTCAGGATGGAGTTGTAGGGCTCCACCACGGCCGTGGACACCTGGGGGGCGGGGTAGATGGAGAACTCCAGCTTGGATTTCTTGCCGTAGTCGACCGAGAGCCGCTCCATCAGGAGTGACGTGAAGCCCGAGCCGGTGCCCCCTCCGAAGCTGTGGAAGATGAGGAATCCTTGGAGTCCTGTGCACTGGTCAGCCTAGAAAGGGAAGGTGAAGAGCCATTTGGGCCATGAAGCTGATGGAAAGGATGGAGCCAGCTCATGCTGTTTCAAATTCCTCAAAAGTTGCATTAAATCCTTGGAAGACTCTTCCAAGTGCACAAAATAGTGCCTCATAGGGAAGGCCCACTCTCTCTCTTGTTCTTCTTCCTCTCTACACCCCTGTGCCAACACACAGCTCTCTTGAATCTCCTGCCATGGTCACCTTTGTCATCATAACTTGCCAACCCCACCCAGCTTCATACCTATTTACCCCTGATTTAATTTCACATGTTTCTGGAGAGCTTCCCTACTGAAATCAACAATCCATGGGGCACCTGGGGTGGCTCAGTCCGTTAAGCGTCGGACTTCGGCTCAGGTCATGATCTCACAGTTTGTGGGTTCGAGCCCCACATCAGGCTCTGTGCTGACAGCCAGCTCAAAGCCTGGAGCCTGTTTCAGATTCTGTGTCTCCCTCTCTCTCTGACCCCCCCATCAGAAATAAATAAAAAATGTTTAGTATATGTGCTGCCGAAGCGAGCACAAATAAAAAATGTTTAAAAAATTAATAAAAAAAGAAAACAATCCAGGAACCTGATCCCCATCCTTGGTGGGGAGGCCAAAGTCAATCACAAAGTCAATCCTGGGGCCAGGATTATTTGGATTTGTTTTTCACAGGGCCTTCTGCCCACATCCCTGCCATACAAGGTGATATCCTGGGAATGCCCATGGACCTCCGTAGCTTGGCCAGGCAGTCTGTGGATACGTTTGTCTTTGTGACCACTCTGCCCAGCCTTTGACCAGTTGCTATAGGAGGTAAAGAGGACATCCGGCTTTAGGCTGGAGCCTACACCCTGTTTCCCCTGATCAGAGTGGAGGGCCCCTCCTCACTGGTCCTGATGCTGCATCTTTAAAACTCATCCAGAAGGCTCTCCCAACGGCTGAAACTGCTCTTCCTGTCTGGCGTCCAGACCCCTTCACTACAGGAATCCAGCCCTCAGCCCTTCACTTACTAGCTTCCGAATTCGGTCCAGTACCAGGTCGATGAGCTCCTTTCCAATGGTGTAGTGACCTCGGGCATAGTTATTGGCAGCATCTTCCTTGCCGGTGATGAGCTGCTCTGGGTGGAAGAGCTGGCGGTATGTGCCTGTCCGAACCTCATCTGTAATGGACAGAGTTTTAGACACCCCTCCTCCCCTTGAAGCCTGGCTCCCCAAAGTTCCCAGAAGGGGCAGGGTCACCAGGCCCCAACTCCTACCCTAGAGGAGCCCCATTCAGGCTGCTGCTATTGCCCTTGGCCGTTAGTGTTCTCCAATAAAAAGGAAAGGGATATGAGGGATGTGGAGTGACCTTGAGACTGGAGCTAAGTGGCAGCAGATCGGTAGTTTAATTGGCTGCTGCAGCTGGGAACTGCAAATTCTGGTGCTCCAGTTATAGAGATGGACTTGCTGTGGTACCAGGGACAAGGTGACATATGTGGCAGGGACTGATCATCACTCACCAATCACAGTGGGCTCCAGATCCACAAACACTGCCCGGGGCACATGCTTTCCAGCCCCAGTTTCACTAAAGAAGGTGTTGAAGGAGTCATCCCCTCCACCGATGGTCTTGTCACTGGGCATCTGTCCATCTGGTTGGATCCCATGCTCCAAGCAGTAGAGCTCCCAGCAGGCATTGCCAATCTGCACGCCAGCCTGCCCCACATGGACTGAAATGCACTCACGCTGAATGGGCAAAGGGCAGAAAATACTCTTAGCAGAGAGAACCCTGCCGTGCCTGGGGACAGTTCCTGCCTGCAATCCTTTCTTGAGTGGTTCTCCGGCCAAGACCAAAGGTTCCTGGACCCTGCTCTCCTCCCCCCACCTCTGTGTCTAAGTCTTTGACTTTGGCTTTGAGGGTCAACAGGCAGTGTCTCAGGGGGCTGGGCCAAAACCCTCAAAGGAAGCAGATGTGGGCAGTTCCAAGATTATAGAGTCTTGCTTAGTGACTAAGCATGTTGAAGAGTATTGAGGGGGTCAGATGAGTCTGGCAGAGCATGATAGTCAATTTACCCGTGTCGGAAAGAAATTATGGACCCTTGGCGAGAGAAACAAGATCCAAGTGAGTTTTCCGGGATCAGAGGCAAGGGGGAGGTATTGAAAGCAGGAAGAACTCTAGATTCGTGTTACAGCTAGAAAGGCCAGCGAGGAAGGGAAAAGTGGTCCTGAAATGGAAGGGGATATGCTATTCTTTCCTCTCTTGGGTGTGCATAGTTCTGGAGTGGAGTGGGGTTGGGAGAAAAAAGGTTTTCCCCACATGATTCTAGGCTGGTAGTCCAAGAACTCTTGACCCCCAAAGCAGGACTGGGATAAAGTGCTTGGTCCTGGAAATCCAAAAGGTCACTGCCCTTCCTTGGGGAGCCTCATTAGAATCAGGAAGGTTGGACCCTCTTGCTGCATCAAACATTTGAGCCTCTGGTATGTGCCTGACGCTGGGCTGATAGTGGCACACGTGGCATATTATGCACTGGCCCTCAGGAGCCCACTGTCCAGGGAAGGGAGAGAGTTTCAAATATTAACAGTTATATAGCAGGGTGGTAGGAGGGATGCCAGAGTGTGCCTCCTGCTCTGCTTGAGAAGTAATTACCACAGGCCTTAAAAACAAAATGAGCACATCTATGAGATTCACCCAAGCTTTAAGGCTTAACCATGTGGAGGATGTGGATAAATGGGAACCCTTAAAGCCCTGGTAGACGCCTAAAGTGCCACATCTCTTTTGGAGAAAAATTTGGCAATATCCAGGAAAGCTTATGATGCTCTTGCTCTAGAGAAGTTCTCACCCAGGTAAACAAGAACGAATATAAGAACAGTCACAGCACCATAGCAACGGAGGCCAATTAAATGTCCTTCGACAGCAGGAAATGGGTAAAGAATGATTCAGAAGTGAAAATGGATGGACTACTAGAAAGAATCTCATCAAAAAATTTCTTACCAGAAAAAGAAGCAAAGTAAGGAAGAATCCTACCATAGGATACTATTTATAAAAACCTTTAACGTGTAAAACAATACTGTGCACCACTCACTGACAGATAAATTTGTATTTTGCTGTATATTCTTGTAGTGTGTGTGTATTACAAAAATAAAGAAAGCAAGAGAAAATATTAACACTAAATTTGGAATAATGGTTCTCTCTGGTAGGAGAGGGAGGTGAATGCAGATTGGAAAGAGATTCTCTTTCTTAAGCTGGGTTACAGGTGTTTATTATATTATTCTTTCTGCCTTCCTTAGTGTCTGGAATATTTCATAATTTTTAAGGAGGATGCTTTCTCCATAAATTTAATACTTCTCTGACTTTTTAAAAATGCTTATTCATTTTTGAGAGAGAGAGGGACAGAACATGAGCATGAACATGAGCAAGGGAGTGACAGTGAGAGAGGGAGACACAGAATCTGAAGCAGGCTCCAGGCTCTGAGCTAGCTGTCAGCACAGAGCCCGACACGGGGCTTGAACCCATGAACTGTGAGATCTTTTTTTAAAATTTGTTTTAATGTTTTATTTATTTCTGAGAGAGAGAGAGACAGCATGAGCAGGGGAGGGTCAGAGAGAGAGGGAGACAGAGAATCTGAAGCAGGCTCCAGGCTCTGAGCTGTCAGCACAGAGCCTGACGCAGGGCTTGAACCCACAAACTGTGAGATCTTGACCTGAGCCAAAGTTGGACGCTTAACCGACTGAGCCACCCAGGCGCCCCTCTGACTTTTTAAATATGACTTAACTTTTTATGATTTTTGAGATGACTGAGATTAATCCAAACATCATCATTACTTCTCTGCTTGCCTTGAGCAAGAATATTCACCTCTCTGTGGGCATCCCCCTATCCCATGAGTTGGGACAATAAGAGCCCCCTCCTAGAATTACTATGGGGAGCAAATGAAAAAATGCACATAAGTTGCTGGCTCATTGCACGATGTATACTGGGAGCGCCATACATGTTGAGTCCCCTACCAACTCCCATCCCCCAATCCCTGCTATCTAGTAAGAGAAGGTCATGAATTAAGCTGGGGTGTAGGGATTTAGGGACACAAGGACTCATAGAAATCCCCACATCCACAAGAGGCTGACAGGGTTTACCAATCCCCAGGCAAGGCCAGCACCAGCTACTTCAACTTTGAGCCTGCCCAGGTTCTGTCTACAAAGCCAGACCCGGTCTTGGCCCCCTTGACTGCTGGCCTATGCAAGACAACTCTGACTTTTACTTGAGATGCTGGAAATGATGCCCCTTACTGTGGGGCAACTGGTTTGGAACAAAGAACTCAGTCCCTGGAATCACATCAACTTGGCGTCAAACCCCCATCCCTCTATGACCTCAGACAAGTTACTTCTCTTCAGTTGCTCTAGTGTCATTTAGTCTACGCTAAGCATTAATTATGTGCCAGGCACTGTGCTACGGGCTCCACGTACACTATCTCATTTAATTTGCACAACACCCCCTGTAGGTAGGTACTATCATTATGCCATTTTGCACATAGGAAACTGACTCTCGGAGAGGTTAGGCAACTAGCTCAAGGTCATGAGCAAAACCCCTAATACTCAGAGTGGGGATGGCTTGGCTCCAACATGGAATGCTGGCAAAAGATATCAAATAAGCCCCATGTACAGCCTGCTCTCTGTAAGTGGGAGCACCCTCCCTTTCCCTCCTCCTCCTCACTCTCTCTACTGAAATGAGGGTCAGGTCAGATGCATCAGATGAGCAGGGCTATGAGGATGTGTCCCCAGACCTGGGAGGTGGGACTAGAAGCCAGCGGTCAATCTGCTGTGGGGCTTCAGGTTTGTGGAAAAGTGCCTACACTTCCTGCTCCAATCCTGCTGACCCCACACTCCCTACCCCTAAATTCGGAGCCCCGCAGCAGCCCTGCTCCAGAGCAGAGGCTTAGACACATGTCCTAGTTACCATCACCCTGTCCTCCACCCTTCATGTGCTCTCACATACCAACACACCTGGGGGCCACACTCACATCTGGAAGTCTCTTTCCGTGTCTCCACCTCACCTGCCCACACACTGTGGACAGGTGAACACTTAGACTCCAAAGGGAACCTCACATCACCCACCAGGGGCCACTAAGACCCTCACTTGCGTGCCCAGCGCCCCACCCCTGCTTACCATGCTGCTTGGCTGGGGGCCCCTAGGGTTGTCTGTCTGTCTGTCTGCTGCTTGATGGGAGGCAGATATGGGTCTGTGAGAGGCCCACGGCCACTGGCTTCCTTATAGTCTCTGGTTGGCTCTCTGGGGGGTATGTTGTTAGAAACGGCCCCAGGAGGGCAGGCCTGTTGACTTGGTTACTAAGAGCTGGGCCTGGGCTCAAACAGGGCAGCAAGGCAGAGGAGGCGCTCAGCTGATCATCCCACACACGTACCCAGCCCCTGGGTACACGGTATCTGCTGCTCAGTCACACGATCCCGTTTCCTGGTGGCTCAGCGGGCTCTCACAGGTGAAAGAGGCTTCAGAAATCAAACCCCCTGAGCTCCAGCAGCACTGGCACCCCTAGGGTGGGTGAAGACAGGAAGTGGAATGTGGGCGGGGCTAAAAAAAAGAGTGCACTGAACCAGAAATAATGTGTTCTAGGGCAAAAGATCAAGCCTCAGGGGCCTTCTGGTGGAACCTTGGAATGTTTTAGGACACAGGGAACTAGAGCTCAGTCTTCGGGCCATCTCTAGCATTTAACGTCTTCTTCTGCCTCTGTTTTCCCGTCTGTAGAATGGGGAGAGGCAGTGTTCTGAGGAGGAAACAAGATAAACTTCCTTAAGTGCTTAGTCTAGAATTGCTGTTGTTGTCCCCAGGGAAAGCAAGAAGTGGAGCAGGGGCTCAGGGCTACTTGTCAGGGTCTCTCTCTATTCCAAACAAGTTGCGGCTGGCCGCCCTTTGCCTTATTTCCTCACAGAAGTCTTCCTATGGCCTCAGGCAGACTTACAAAATACAAATGCTAATCTCTCATCTTTGTATGCTGCTTTGTGGCTCTTAAGGCAGCTTCACCACTCATCTCCTTGGAGTCCCTCCACAGCTCTATGAGGTAAGGGAGGCAGGGCCTCCATTCCCCTGTTGAAGAAAAGGAAATCGAAGCCTCTAGTCTCTTGCCCAAGGTCACATGGGGGGTAATTAGTGGTGGAATTAAAATTCATCTGGGACTCAGGCTCAGTGCTTCTCCCCTTTCCACGGGCAGAGTTATCACCGCCCCTCAGTCCCCTCCTGTGTCCCTATTGCCATCCTTCCCATCTTACATTCCAGTCAGTCAGGATCACTCCCTTACCTCCCTCCTGCTTCAGCATCTTCATCTGACTGAACCACAACCCTGGTTCTGCACCAACTCTGTGCCTGTACTGACCCAGCTCAACAGTGGCTGCAGAAGAACCCAGAACCAGGCTGGTTGACCCGACTTCAAATGTATGACCCCTAAATGGACTCTAATGCTGCCTGGAAACCACACTGTGTGTCTCCAGTCTTTCTTTCAATTAGCAATCATGGCCAGGAATAGGAATGCCAGGTTTAGCAAATTAAACAACTTTATCTTGCAACTTTATCCACAAAGCGGTTGCCAATGTGAAATTTCAGTCACTGTGGCAAATGGTGGGGGAGTTATTTTGAGGTGGGGGCTTTTTTAGAGTCCTTCTCATCAGAGTATGCCAGGGAGTGATACCGAATATGGAGATGGTTATCTCTGGTTTTGTCTGTCGACCGCAGTCTTCTCTCTGCCACCTGGAGTCAAGAGGCCAAGATCCCCAGAGAGAAGACGCAGCCAGCCAACCCTGCAAAGGTAAGCAAGGCCAGCGTATGCTGGGTTGGATCCATGAAGCCGAAGACCTCAGGAATTATTATCCAGATGGAGGGATTTGGGGCCCAGAGGGCCCACTGGACCCAAAATTCTCTTGTCCAGCACTTCAACTTCGCGACTGACCTTCAGAGTTGGACATCTCAGGAGTCAACATAGGTGTCACCAACTCTGGAAAGAAAACTATCCTATAGGTAGGCTGTGGGAAAGGGTCTTATGTACAACAGAGTAAAGAGACTGAGTTTTTTTTTTTAAGTATGTTAATGTATCTAAGTTATAAAACGAGAAGCAATCCGTATCTTAATTTCTTCAACAAGTGTTTAGGTTTTTAATCTAAGCATGTGGGTAGAAGACTTGGAAACCTAGGACAGAAGCAGGTTTGGCAGGGAGCAGGGTGGGACATTGAGAATTCTGTTTTGAAAGTGTTACATTTAGGGCACCTGGGTGGCTTAGTCGGTTAAGTGTCCGAATCTGGCTCAGGTAATATCTCACAGTCCATGGGTTTGAGCCCCGCGTCGGGCTCTGTGTTGACAGCTCAGAGCTTGGAGCCTGCTTCAGATTCTCTCTCTCTCTCTCTCTCTCTCTCTCTCTGCCCCTCTCTCACTTGCTCTCTGTCTCTGTCTCTCAAAATAAAATAAAGACATAACAGAAAAAATTTTTAATTAAAAAAAAGTGTTAACATTTGAGATGTCTAACAGGCTTTCAAGTAGTAATGTAAATAATAATAATAATAAGAAGAAGAAGAAGAACCTGAGTCTGAAATTCAGAGAAGTCCAAAATGGACATATAAATTTGAGAGTTATTAGCACATGGGTGATATTTCTTTCCATTCTATTCTTTCTCTATGGTTTGGGAATGTATATACTCTAGTTCTATTCCTTTTTGAATAGCTTTAAAATGTTACAGTAACTTTTTATTTTTTTATTTTTATTTTTTTAATTTTTTAAAATGTTTCATTTATTTCTAGGAGAGAGAGAGAGACAGACAGCGTGAACAGGGGAGGGTCAGAGAGAGAGGGAGTCACAGACTGAAACAGAATCCAGGCTCTGAGCTGGCAGTCAGCACAGAACCCGACGCGGGGCTCGAACCCACGAACCGCGAGATCATGACCTAAGCGAAAGTCGGACGCTTAACCGACTAAGCCACCCAGGCGCCCCACACAGTAACTTTTTATTAAAGACACACAAATACACCCAAAAGTAGAGATAATATAATAACAGCCCATATGTTCATCACTTACCTTCAACAATTACTCCTTCAGGAAGGAAAACAAATGAAGAAGAGAGAGAGCCTGGGATTGTGCTATGGGAAACACCCGTTAGGGGTAAGCCATCAAAGACCACCAAGAAGGACAGGCCAGGCAAGAACCAGGAGAGGGGAATGTCATTGAAGCCAAGAAGAAAGTGTTTCAAGGAGAAAGGAAGGATCAACTGTTTCAAACACTGGTGAGAGGCTGAGAGAGATGTAGAAACATGACCTTTGGCTTTGGTCAGTTGGAAGTTACTAGAGATTTTGGCAAGAACATCTCAGTAAAACATGTGAGCCAGTGGACAGTGAAAAGGAGAGAAGACATGGAGATATCCCTTTGGAAAGATTGTGCTGTGGGCAGCCAATAGAAGCTCCAGTCTCAAAAAAGTGGAAGGATATGCATTAAGGCTCAGGTCCATCTTGGGGAGCCTGGGTGGCTCAGTCAGTTAAGCATCTGACTTCAGCCCAAGTCATGATCTCACAGTTCGTGGGTTTGAGCCCCATGTCAGGCTCTGTGCTGACAGCTAGCTCAGAGCCTGGAGCCTGTTTCAGATTCTGTGTCTCCCTCTCTCTCTGACCCTCCCCTGCTCCTGCTGTCTCTCTCTCAGAAATAAATAAAACATTAAATAAAAAAGTTGTTTAAAAAAAGGCTCAGGTCCATCTTTTCCAGATGGAACCAGAGGAGACATTTTAAACTTGGAGGACCTTGCTGCACTGCTCCAAGATGGAGGTGAAATTCTGGGAAGGGGTTAAAAAAGACGGATCTAACAATGAGCAGGGGAAGAGGGAGAGATCCAAAGAGAGAGTGTCTGTTGGACACCTTTGTAGGGTAGATGGACTAAGCAGTTACTCAATTGGAAAAATGAAGAAGTGCCTGGCATCATTTGTTGGATTCTGTACATGTATGTGAATGTCTAAGTTTTCAGTCTGGTAATATGGATTGTTACCTGTACACCTACCCAGACATTTTGGCTCTAATTCAGGAGATACATACACACTCACAGTCATGTGCACACGTGCATGAGCATACACACACACACACACACACACACACACACACACAGAGTCAGAAGCAGAATCTGTATTCCACTAACATGCTTGGACATTTCTCCCTGCAGCCTTGTCTTCTCCATTTTTCCTGCCAGAAGGCTTGCTCCGGGGTTGTAAACTCCTTGCTACAGGGGCCAGGGTAACATAAATACCTTACACTTGACCATATGATGGGAAACGGTGAACTGGGTGATTTGGAGCAGCTTGCTGTCCATCCTAAGAAGGTGGCCACCACCGAGCTCCATTTGTTGCCCTATTGGCTTCCTACTGCTGTTGTTACAAATTGCTACCAACTTAATAGCTTAAAATGATACAAATTTATAATCTTACAGTTCTGGAGATCAGAAGTCCAAAATAGGTCTTATGGGGATTGCAATGTTGTGATTTATAAAAATACATATTTGGTTATTCAGATGACTAAAATATATTCCTCATATATATTTGGTCTTTGTTTAGGATTCCTGCCTCACAGCTCCTAAAACCCTTGGAATTTCCTAAGTGTTGAGAGGGATTCAGGTGCCTTTTGTTATGTTAATGAGGCGACTTTCGGAAAGCACCTAATTTGTCAGAGGCTGGTTGCCTGGGATCCAACCCCATGTTAGAGGGTTGGAACTTTCAGTCCCCTTTCCACCTCCCCAGAGGGAGGAAGGGCTGGAGATTGAGTGCAAACACCAATGGGCAATGATTCCATCAACCATGCTTATGTAACGAAGCTTGCATACAAACCCAAAAGGATGGGGTTTGGAGAGCTCCCAGGTTGGCGAACACATGGAAGTTCTGGGAGAGTGGCATGCCTGGATAGGGCATGGAAACGTCTGGTCTTTTCCCCATACCTTGCCTTATGCATCTCCTGTTATTTGGCCATTCCGGATTTATATCCTTTTATAATAAGCCAGTGATACAGTGAGTGAAATGTCTCTCTGAGCTCTGTTAGCCATTCTAGAAAACTAATCAAACCCGAGAGGAGCTTATGGAAATCTCTAATTTATAGCCAGTGTGTCAGAAGCCCAGCCAACAGCAAGGGTGTTGGGAGCGCAGTTGTATAGGGCCAAACCCTCTACGTGTAGAATCTGATGCTATCTCTGGGTAGATGGTGCCCGAATTGAGTTGAATTCTTAAGACACCCTGCTAGTGTCTGAGAATTGTTTGGTGCTGTATGGGGAAGCCCTCCCCATCCCTACCCCCACTGGAATTAATACCAGAACCTATTTAGGCATAAACTCAAGGTGTTGGCAGAATTGCCCTCCTTCTAGAGATTCTAGAGGATAATCTGTTTCTTGCCTTTTCCTTCTTTCAGAGGCTGCCCGTAGTCCTTGACTCATGGATTCCTTCCATCTTGAAAGCCAATAGTTCCATCTCTTTGACCTCTGGTTCTGACCTCTCCTTCCCTGACTCTGACTCTCCTGCCTCTGGCTTCCACTTTTATTATTTTTTTTTTAATGTTTTATTTATTTTTAGGAGAGAGAGAGAGAGAGACAGCGTGAGCAGGGGAGGGTCAGAGAGAGAGGGAGTCACAGACTGACACAGGCTCCAGGCTCTGAGCTGGCAGTCAGCACAGAGCCTGACGCGGGGCTCGAACCCACGATCCGCGAGATCATGACCTAAGCGAAAGTCGGACGCTTAACTGACTAAGCCACCCAGGCGCCCCTCTGGCTTCCACTTTTAAAGACTTATGATGGGGCACCTGGGTGGCTCAGTTGGTTAAGCGTCCAACTTAGGCTCTGGTCATGATCTCCCAGTCTGTGAGTTCGAGCCCTGCGCTGGGCGCTGTGCTGACAACTCAGAGCCTGGAGCCTGCTTCTGATTCTGTCTCTCCCTTTCTCTCTCTCTCTGCCCTTCCCCCACTCATTCTCTGTCTCTCTGTCTCTCAAAAATAAATAAACATAAAAAATGTTTTTTAAAGACCTTTGTGATTATATTGGGCCCACCCAGAAAATCTAGAATAATCTCAAGATCTTTACCTTAATCACATTTGCGGCCCTTTGCTATGTAAGGTAACATAGTCATAGGTTCCACATATTACAATGTGGAGGACGTCTTTGGGGGACTATTATTCTGCCCGTCTCAGTTGCTATATACAAATGCAGGCCTGATATAGCCAGATCTTCCAGTTGTCTTCAAGACAAGCTAGACATCTAGAATTTTATATGGCTGTGTGGAAAGTGTTAACATGGCAGGTTGAGACTGCTCCCTAGAAAGGTCTGCTTGTGGGGTGCCTGAGTGGTTAGGTTGGTTAAGCCTCCTACTCTCAACTTCAGTTCAGGTCATCAGGTCATGATTTCATGGTTCGTGAGTTCGAGCCCTGCATCAGGCTCTGCACTGACAGCATGGAGCCTGCTTGGAATTCTCTCTTTCCCTCTCTCTCTCTCTCTGCACCTGCCCTGCCCCCCCCCCCCGTAAGTAAGTTAAGTAAATAAATAAGTACTTGTAAAGCTGGCTTTGGCTGGTGTCTGGGAACTTGGCTCTTAGTGCTCCCAGTTGATGGTGAACTGATCAGGATGGTTCGCCGAGCCTACACTGTGTGGTAAAGAACTTGGTGGATGCTGAACAACTGCTTTACTTCTAGGAGTCTGGAATTCTCATATGTGCAAGGCAGAGGTGTCTATGTGACCATCCCTCACCATACACCTTGGTTGCTGAGTTTCTAGCAGACTTCCCTGGGCAGAAACACTGCAGGGAAAGGTTGCTCCAATTTTGTTTTGGAGGAGGGGTATGCTGTGTGAGCCCTCCCGTGAGGAAGAGGGCATAGATCCCTTCAGATTCCGCTTGTGTCCTTTCCCCTTATGAACCAGCTGTGTGGCCTTCCTACATCACTGTCATTAACCTTAGCTGGGAGTACAACTTGGTGCTGAGTCCTGTGAGTCCTTCTAGTTAAATCCTGACATGGGGGCGGTCTTGGGGATGCTTGAACACAAAGACAATTCTTGATTTTTCTCATATTCTACATGCTATGAGGATTAACACCATGAGGGCCAAACCAAAAAATTCTGAGAGGGAACGTGGCCTCCAGGCTGCCAGTTTGCACCGTCTGGCTTCTTAGAGTTCTACCCTAGTTTTGCTCCCATCTCTGAAGTGAAACGATTCCTCTGACACACACTTAGCAAACGCTTACCCCCATGACATCCTAGGGAACACAAGGGACACAAGGATGAATAAATATGCAATCCTTGCCTGGAATGAGTTTACAGCCTAGAAGACAGATATGTACACAATGAACTGCAGCATGATAGGCTATGTGCACTAAAGTAATGTATATGATGCTCTAAGAATTCAGACAGTTGCTTACACAGCATTTTGCTGTGTATGTACACATCCCTCAATTCATCTGGTCCTCACAATCTGAAGTTGTTATCCCTGTTTTGCAAAGGAAGAACCTGAACTTGAAGGTCAAAGAAGTTGAGGGTGTTGCCTAAGAGAACTCAGGTCTTTTACAATACTCTTTCTGCTGGCGGCAGGGGTGGGGGGAGGGCAGCTGGTGGGAGGTGCACAAGGGAAAAGGAGGGTCAGAGAAGGTCTGAGGAGCCCATATGTTCTGAAATCACCAAGGGTCTCTGTAGAGACAATGACCCCGTTTCTCAAAGCAGCCTCACTATACACCCTGCCACTTTTGACTTTTATGAATGAGTCTTGTTCTTCCAACCACATGTCAAGTCTGTTGAGAAGGGAGACCTTGTCATACTTCACTGCATTCCTTTCCGTGTCTTTCCTAAGTAAGGTGTCAATTAGCTACTCTGTTGGCAGGAAGTTGCCTGCTAGTTTTTTATCCTACTGGATTGTAATGTCAGACAGCTCTGGCCCTAGGAAACACTATGGTAGGTGAGGCAGGTGAATCTCTTTCAAAATGACTAGCCTGAGAGACAGGTTTCTTCGGGATATACTGATGGGCCCATGGGGCATTTCCTGATGATTTCCCCGGAGAAGGGAGACAGCTTGTAAGGGAAAGCAGAAGTAGACTGAAAAGCCCATTCTCGCAACAAATGGAGATGGAATGTAGGAAGAAGGAAAAGCTTCCATGAAGGCTTCTGCGTGAGCATTAAAGGCGTTAAGATGCTCGCCATGGCCTAGGAACAAAAGAAGATGGGAAAGTCAAAATGAGGCACGATATCAAAATCTCCATTTTCTTTTTTCCACTTTAGAGTCAACAAACATTTTGATACCTCACAATAAGGCTGTCAGTGCGGAATCGTCGTCTCCTTTTCACTGATGAATACGCCAAGGACTCAGTGAGGTGAGGTCACCTGCCCAAGGTCACATAGGGCAGTCAGGACACTAATCCACGTCCTTGAGGGCTCCAGTCCAGAGCTCTGGCGGTGCTGGCCGCAGGGAAGCAGGCAGGCGGCGGTGGCGAGGCCTCGCTAATAGTGACGGTGCTGACGACGGGGCCACTGACCGGCGGCCAGCCGGCGAGCCGCGGCAGATTCCTAGTCGGCCCTCGCAGACAGACTTCGGGGCTTGGGCCTGTGGGGTACTGTAAGGAATCTGCACCCTGGGGCTCAGACTGTGCAGCTCTTGGTCCTCGGCCGCCCACAGGCTTTGGCGAAGGCCAGCCGTCCAGGCCGAGGACTAGAAGGCGGTAGGTATGCAGCTGCAAAGGATTCCCTGGGGAATGGCCGGAGCCTCCAGGGAGGCGGGGCGGGGAGGGCACCGGCGAAGTCTAGCTGCAGCCACCTCGCAAGGACAGCCTGTACAGCACCGAGCCTAAGTCAGAACACCTGGGAGATGGGCGCCCCCGTGACTCAGGTGCTGGCGAGATGCGCCCTGGCACCATGCCCTGTGTCCTACAGCGGAGATCCGGAGCCCAGAGTGTCGGCTCAAACCCTCGAGCGAAGGGTTAAAGCCGGAATCGCTACTCCTAACCCCAGACAGGTGAGAGACCGAGACAGGGAAGGGGGAGGGGACCCACCCTGGCCCCACCCCCCGAGGCCGCCTACCCCCTTGGGGGCGTGGCCTCCGGGCCGCTCAGCCCCTAGTGGGTGAGTGCGGTGCGCGGGCCCCGCCCCCCGCCTATAAGAGCGGTGCGGCACTGCAGCTAGCGCAGTTCTCACCGAGACCCGTCACCCGGACTCTACGTGAGACCCACCGCCCGGACTCACCATGGTGAGTGCGGCTCTGCCGGGATCGCGCCAGGCCCCTCATTGCCCTTCTCCTTGGGGACCCTCCTTCCCGGGATGCTCGGGACCCTCCATCCGGCGTTCCGGGTCTCGAGGAAGTGCGAGGGTTTGTGCCTTCCCCCACCCCCACTCTCTCCTGGTGACTTTGGCCGAGTCGTGCTGTGCACTTTTGGAGGCTGGGGAAGGGGGTGGAGTGGGGTGGGATTCTTCGCTAGCCGAGAGGCTGAGAGGAGCCCTTCTGGAAATCGCCTCCTGCTCCACCAAGCATTTTGTTCTAACCCTCCTGAGGGGTGTCGCGGTCCCGCTCCCAGTCCTTTTCACGGATGCGGGAGACCGCCGGGCTGCCCTCCGCCCCTAGCCTCCCTTCACCCCGACCCCCTCTCCCCGGAACTGAGCGAACACGTGCTTAGCACCAGAAGGTGGTAGGGGGTCAGATTACTTGGTTCAGCATCCCCTTTTCCTCCGACTGTGTGTGCATCCCTCTTACCCACAGCTCCCCCCCCCCCGTGACTCAGCACCCCGCTTCTGAGCCGGGAGGGGTGGCAAGAATGGGGTTCGGCCTCATGAGGCGAGTCGGCCCCTCTCCAGCCCGAGCCCAGTGAACGGACAGGCAGAGACAGCTGGCGCTGAGCGAGAGCGCGGGCCCAGGCCAGGTTGGGGGGAGGGGAAAGAGGTGTGTGTAGGGGGGTGGTATTTATAGCTCAGGAACGGGGGCCCAGATCCAATCTTTGCTTTCGGCTGGGATGTAACTGGAAAGAATCTAGAAGTGGGGGGGGGGGGTTGGCGATTGCGGGGCTGGGGTGCAGGGTGGCGCTCAACCTGCGCAGGGCAAGGAGTGTTACCTCTGGGGCCTCACCGCAGGTTCCGCTTCCTTTTCTGGGTATTTGGAAACCGTCACCCCGCCATTTCGGTGTTGGGAAGGGAGGCTGCGCGGGCCCTGCGCCGCACCACTTTGGCTCCTTAGGGGTTAATTTCAGACTGGCAGGGATGAGCCTAAGGCAGCCAGTGCCCCAGTGCCCACAACCCTTATTGCTCGCGCCTGCCATCTGCACTCTCTATTTCCGTGAGGGCCGCCACCGTGGATGAAGGTGGTGAAGACATCCAGAATGCGGGGGTGGAGGTGGGGAGAGGAGCCAGCTGGGATTCATCCCCAG
This sequence comes from Hyaena hyaena, assembly GCF_003009895.1. Classification (NCBI taxonomy): domain Eukaryota; kingdom Metazoa; phylum Chordata; class Mammalia; order Carnivora; family Hyaenidae; genus Hyaena; species Hyaena hyaena. Next base: position 12,420 of record NW_024083083.1, on the reverse strand, counting down.
AGCCAGATGGGATTTAAAGGTGTTGGAGGGGACACCCTGAATGGTCAGTGTGGTCAGTTGATGCCAGACTGGAGGGCTAAGACACCTCTGCAGCTCACGGGAAAGACAGGGGGGAGAGCGTTTTATGAAATTCCAGCTGTTCATCCTCAAAGAATTAATCAAGCTGGGGGTGGGGGGGGGGAGCTTCTAGCTATAAACTCACGGCCCTGGAAAACCTGTCCTTTCTCAGGCTCTTGAAGAGGTTGGTTTGGGTGTATAAACCTAAAAACAGCTGAAAAGCCACTTGTACTTGTCTCAAGAGTTACTGCAGTGTCTGCCTGCTTCTTATGGGCACTTGTCCTCTCTGTCCTTCCTGAGTGTCTTCTGAGTGTGGCAGAGTCATGTGGAGCCACCGCTCTTGCCTGACAAGGTCCTCACAGGGAAGGGGAGACTAAGGGACTGAATTGCCACTGGGTGCCTCCAGTTGTTAAGTCCTATGCGGGGCAGCCTGGACAGGCTGCCAGCCTCTTCCCACCTCTGCCCAGCCCCAGGCCTTCCCTTTTGCCAACCGAAGCATCCTAGCTGGTAGGTGATAGGGCGGGAGAGAGGCTCGTGAGGTGAGCACTGTAGACATGGGGCTCATGCTGTGTTCCCTCTCTTTATACCTCAGCGTGAATGCATCTCAGTTCATGTGGGGCAGGCAGGTGTCCAGATGGGCAATGCCTGTTGGGAGCTCTACTGTCTGGAACATGGGATTCAGCCTGATGGGCAGATGCCCAGTGATAAGACCATCGGCGGAGGGGACGACTCCTTTACCACCTTCTTCTGTGAAACCGGTGCTGGAAAGCATGTGCCGCGGGCAGTGTTTGTGGATCTGGAGCCCACCGTGATTGGTGAGAGGAAGACGGGGTGGAATTGAGGGGAGCAGAGAGAGTCTCTGAGCTTCTCTCTGGAGTGTGTCTAGACCTGGCTTTCCTGGCCTTGCAAACTCTTTGCCATCTTTGAAGCTGAAGAAGGCAGGCTGGGTGGTGGGTGTGGGTTTCTCTCACACGCTGGTATCACAGGCTTACAGAAGGATGAGCTCTTCCATACATCTGACCGCAGCTACCACGCTGGGGGAGGGAGGTGCCTGCTGAGCACAGCCTTGTGGTTTGTGCCCTAACGATGTGTTTGTGTCCTTCCAGATGAGATCCGGAATGGCCCATACCGGCAGCTCTTCCACCCGGAGCAGCTCATCACTGGGAAGGAGGATGCCGCTAACAACTATGCCCGTGGTCACTATACCATTGGCAAGGAGATCATTGACCCGGTACTGGACCGGATCCGCAAGCTGGTGAGATTTGGGGATGAGAGGGAGGGAGCTTTTAGATGATGCTAATGGTCAGGAACATTTTTGTTGTTTGTTTGTTTTTAGGATCCATTTCAGGGGGGTCATCTCATCTCTCAATGTGTATGTTCCAGACTCCTCGGTCTCTGCCCTGACTCCTGAGAGATTTTAGGCTTTTGTGGAGCCAGAAGGTAGAGTTTCTCAGGCCCCTCACCCACCGACATTGCCCTTTCTCTTTCCTGCCTTTCAGTCTGACCAGTGCACAGGACTTCAGGGCTTCCTGGTGTTCCACAGCTTCGGAGGGGGCACCGGCTCGGGCTTCACGTCACTCCTGATGGAGCGGCTCTCGGTCGACTACGGCAAGAAATCCAAGCTGGAGTTCTCCATCTACCCCGCCCCCCAGGTGTCCACGGCCGTGGTGGAGCCCTACAACTCCATCCTGACCACGCACACCACCCTGGAGCACTCGGACTGCGCCTTCATGGTGGACAACGAGGCCATCTACGACATCTGCCGCCGCAACCTGGACATCGAGCGCCCCACCTACACCAACCTCAACCGGCTCATCAGCCAGATCGTCTCGTCCATCACGGCCTCCCTGCGCTTCGACGGGGCCCTCAACGTGGACCTGACGGAGTTCCAGACCAACCTGGTGCCCTACCCCCGCATCCACTTCCCCCTGGCCACCTACGCGCCCGTCATCTCTGCGGAGAAGGCCTACCACGAGCAGCTGTCGGTGGCCGAGATCACCAACGCCTGCTTCGAGCCTGCCAACCAGATGGTGAAGTGCGACCCCCGCCACGGCAAGTACATGGCCTGCTGCCTGCTGTACCGCGGAGACGTGGTGCCCAAGGACGTCAACGCCGCCATCGCCGCCATCAAGACCAAGCGCAGCATCCAGTTCGTGGACTGGTGCCCCACGGGCTTCAAGGTTGGTATCAACTACCAGCCGCCCACCGTGGTGCCCGGGGGTGACCTGGCCAAGGTGCAGCGCGCCGTGTGCATGCTGAGCAACACGACCGCCATCGCCGAGGCCTGGGCCCGCCTGGACCACAAGTTCGACCTCATGTATGCCAAGAGGGCCTTTGTGCACTGGTACGTGGGCGAGGGCATGGAGGAGGGGGAGTTCTCTGAGGCCCGGGAAGATATGGCTGCCCTGGAGAAGGATTACGAGGAGGTGGGCATCGACTCCTATGAGGACGAGGATGAGGGAGAAGAATAGAACAGCTGCCTGGAGTCCACTATGTTTATTGCAAATTCCTTTCGAAATAAACAGTCTCCTTGCACGCTTTCTTGTCCCCTCTGTGAGTGCTTGGGCTTCTGCTGACCTCCTCTCTGTGCTGCCACCGCCACTTCACTGCTTCTGCTGCTGCCCTCATTCTTTGCTGCCCATGACCCCTTTCCCTTCCATGTCTGAAGGTGAGATATGCCAAGGGGTCCTTGCCAGGCCCAGGAAGCGTGACCTCAGGGACCTTGATGTCAGATCCCAGGGGCGCCCAGTATAGGAGAGAGAAAATGAGTACTGAATCCCGGACCTGTCTGTCCAGCCACAAGCTGTTGAAAAGATACGAGTTTTCACTTCCTTTCCAAGTAGGAGTTTAAGTCCAGCAGTTTCTGTGTTTGAGTTAGACTGCTACCCTATTTCTTCCTGCTGCTTCTACATTCACGGACTCTGGAAGTTTGGCCCGGGCACCTCTGTGCGTGATGAGGGCTTGGGAGTGGGGCTGGGCTGGCCCACAGTTCCTGGGCACGGAGCCTAGTCATAAGCTTGGGGGATGGGAGGGGACAAGGGCGATCTCCTCGAGTTGTGTCACTGCACCTCTGAGCAACTTCACACGGCTGTCTGTCCCTCTTGCTGCCTTGCTGGGGCCTAGGGCTGTGCCATTAAAAGTCAGGTCATCTCTTCTCTGTTTGTGCTCTCTTTCTGGCCTCAGCCTCTATGCTAGCGGGGGGCGGGGGGACGCTCTTGCCAGGGCCCTGGAGAAAACTCCAGCATTGCTAATAGGCACCCCAGGACCCACACCGACGTCAGCACATGGGGGTGAGCACAGCAGGGTGTGGTGGGGGGCTGGTGGGGAGGAGAAAAGAAACTTCAATCTCAGGAGTAGGAGATGCCAGCCCTGCCCTTGCCTTCCCCTCCCTGGTGATTCAGGGACGTGGTGCCCTTCCCTAGGGAACAGTTCAGCCTAAGCAAAGGCAGGGCCCCTGTTTACTCAGCAGAGTAGGCAGGAAGTGGCAGCTGGATACTGCCACACCACAGTGGCCTCATTAATCATTAACCATGTGTGAGCTAGAACCATCTGGGAGAAACTAGGGCCAAAAGGCTGCCACCTCCACTCCCCTTGCCCCCGGGCTGAGGCTGGGAGACCTGTTATGTTGTTGTCCCAAAGCGTCCTCAGCTGCCTCCACCCAGAAGCCCTTGCCTGGCAAACCGGCTGGGCTGCTCTGACTCAGCTACCCACTCCTGGGAACGAAGGAAAGAACTGAGTGTGCCTCTCGGGGGCCCCGGTCCCAGTTCTTAGCACTGAGGCCAGCTCGATCCAGAACAGCTTTAAGTGTTGGACTAAGGTGAGCTATAACTGCCCACTTCGGGCTGGCCCGATGTAAGGTAAGGGTACCTGCCTCCTTACATGGAACGACGAAGTCACACCATCCCTCACCACACCGGTCCCTCTTCCCAGGCTGTTCTCTTGGAAATGGCAACCAGACCTTGGGCCCCTGGCACCTCTTCTCTCCCACTCCAGGAAAAATGAGACTAAGATCCACTCCAAGCTTTCACTTTATTCTTTTTATACATTCTCCTGCTCCCAAATGTGGAGGCAGACCATGATGTAAGCTCAGCAGTCCTGCTCAGAGCCTTTCTCGATTCTATCAGTTTCCCTTTCCCCATCCCCCGCCCCTGGCCACCTCAACTCAGTGAGTCCCCCGTTCAGTTGTTGCTCCTGGAGATAAGCGAGGAGAAACAGAGACGGAAGGCTGAGTTGGCTGTCCCCCATCCACCTGCCCCCAACTACAAGACAAGTCCTGCGGAGAACAGGTGGAGACTCTAATAAGGGGAGGGGAGCCTCCTTCCAAGGCCCGGGGGCCACCTCAACATGGCCACTGGTTTGTTCAGATTTGGGTGGTGTGCTGGCCCAAAGTTGGGGGCTGCAGTGGCTCCAGCTGACTGAGGAGGAGATGGACGGGGGGTCGCTGCTGGGGGTCTACGGACATCATGGAGGCCAAGAGCTGCCGCAGTGCTGAAGAATGCCTGTGGAAGGAGGTGGGCATGGTGACCCGAGAGTCCTCGTTCCCTGCGCGGAGGTCCCAACTCTACCAATGTCGGAGCAGTCTGAAGTGTTTGGTGGCCCTTTTATTGCTTACCTGGGACTCTGCGGGATGCTTAGCTGGTTCTGCACAGCAAGGGCCACACTGTCACCCTTCTGGAACACCATGTCATACGGGCCCTCCCCAAACATCATGGCATATAGCACACAGCCTAGGGACTGAGCACAACTTGGTTATTCTTTGACAGGGGACCACTGGAGGGGATACCTCTCCTCTTAATTCTGTAGTGAAATGTGACTACATAAGCTAAAAAGAATATGCCAACCTCAGCCACATGACACCAAGGCAGGGTCCAGAGAAACCGCCAGTTAGCTGGAGGCTTCTGCACCCCGAGTTTAGCCACTGCCTTCAGCCCTGACGCTTAGCTGTATTCACTCTGTTCAAAGAGCGGGATTATACCACTTCCTGAGCAACTGAGTACAGTGTCAACGACAGCTCCCAGGAAGGAAGTCGAGGGGGATGGAGACACATGCAGTTCCGGGGGCCCCATGCACTCAAAACCAAAGACCTGCCCCTCTACTTCCCAGCAGGTACAGAGTTGCACTCCTCTCCCCCCAAACTCCCGCCTACATGTTCCTCACCCAGACGTCGGTCCGCTCATCGATGACACAGTGGCTCTGCACAGAGAAGAGCTCCGGGGCCCGGTAGGAGATGGTGCATCTCTGGGCTGCCCAGTCCTGGAACAGTGGCCCCACAGCTCAAAAGTGGGGCACAGGTCACAGTCATGTGACCAAACTAGGGCATCCACCGGAAGAAGTTGGTGATGGGGGATAGGGGGGCAAAGGAGCCGGGGGGGTCTGTTACCTGCAGGGCCAGAGCCTGGCGGGAGCCCTCCACATGGATGCGAGCTTGATTCATGGAACCCAAGTCCATTAAAACCGGTTGCCCCTCATCTCCAAGCAAGATATTGGTAGGCTTCAGGTCCCTGTAGGGAAGTGGAAATGACCCATGAGCAGCCCTGGATAGGGAGGCTGGAATCCCTGGGGGCCAAAGAATCTTGGGGATTGTTCCTTGGAAGGGAGAGCAGAGACCTCTCAATCCCCTTCCTTTCTGCCCCGAAAATACACACGGCCCTCTCACTGACCTGTGGGCATAACCTCTGACATGAATGGCCTCAAGGCCTCTGCAGATACCGAGCAGCAGCTGAAGGATTTGATCTTCAGTCAAGAAGTTGCCTTTGTCCTTCAGCCTTTCTATCTCGTTCCACAGCGTACCCCTCTGCAACACAAGTTTCCCCAAAGTTGGAGATGTTTTTTGGGCCTCTGATCCCTGAGCCTGACCCCTTCCCTAGGTCACAGCCTATCAACTCTTTCACCGCACACTCTGCACGCTTCACACTCCCACCTGGGTTCCTTTGAACCCCAAATCTGAAGAGGCGTCTGCTTCCTGACATGCTTGACTACTCACACAGCCCTGGGTAGACGGCTTTGTTGCAAGCCCCTCCATTGCCAGGAGACTTTCTGACCTTGAAGAAGGGTAGCAGCAGCCAGGCTTCATGCTTAGGGCCCCGCTCCCTCAGACAATAAGCCACAAGGCGGAGGATATTGGGGTGATGGAAGAGGCGATGCATGTCTGCTTCTCGCTGGGCCTCCTCCCGATCCTGCTGCTCGTGACACAGGATCCGCTTCAGGGCGTAGAAGTGTCCATCATGTAACCCCTCCACTAGGTCCACATAGCTGAACCCACTGTGGGCCAAAGGGGTCAGTGAAGGACCACAGTCATGTCCCATTCTGCTAGGAAGTCCCTGGGGAAGAAGAGGTGGGGGGGGGGCGGGTATCTTTCCCAGTTGGCAGAAACCCTCCCAAGATGTGGTTTCAAGAGAAGTGTGCCGATTTTACACTTTGGGCTCCAGAGCAGGAACACAGCAATCTTTGAGGTGCTTTGGTCATAACGCAGTGTCCTGCACATGACAAACGCACCATAAACATTAAATGAGTGACACTCAACACTTATCACATGCTGCGAACCAGGCACTGGGTGAGATGTTTTATATGCATTATATCTCATTTAATCCTTACAACTCCATCAGTGACCAAAAAAAAAGTATCTCCGTGAAGCAGATGAAGAAACCATGGCTTTTCAAGGTCACACAAGGCGGGCCCAGGAGGCCTGGCTCCTGAATCTACTTTTTTGACTACCGTGTCGCTAGGCTCCGTCAGGTGCCCTAAAGGATATGTTAAGAGGGCACTTCTATGCCCCTATCATGTGCAGACTGCTGTCCTTCAATTACCATAACCCCGGGGGCTACTAGCTGAGTGGTTTCCAAAGACTCACCCCTCCCCCAGTTTCTGGATGAAGAGGTAGCGCTTATTGTCAATGATGACAGTTCCCCGAGAGCAGACACACAACGCGTGGCCCATAGTGTCTCAGTCATTCTCCTCAACGGCGGTCTGAGGTTGCCGAAGGCTTCGTCCAGGTTGAGTGGGCTCTTCCGGGGGATGCGCTGGGGGCCCAGCGGATCATACTGGAAGGAAAAAAAATACCCGGGAGAGTCGTGGGTCGGGGGCAATCCAGACGACCCCTGAATACCAGGAGGGCTGGGGCCCAGGTCTCGTAACATAGAGACAACGAGCCCTGGCGACGCTGACTCCAAGAAGGTTGGAGTCAGGTGCCTTAAAGCCTCCGGCCACACAGCGACTACCAGGTCGCTTCTTCCAACCCCAGCTCACCAGTGAGAGGCCCCCGCTCCCGCGGCCATTGGGCCGCCACGGCAGGGTAGAGGGTAGTTCCGGGGAGTACGAGGCCCTGGCCCACCTCCGGCAGAGCCCACCCCCGGGCTCGGCACCCAGAGCCCGCGGAGGGTCAGCCCGGTTCGCCACTGACCTGGCTCGGGCTGGAGAGAGGCGCCGGAGACCGGAAGGAGTGGATACGTCATCATTCCGCGCCGGCGTAACGGCCCGCGGTATCCTAGCAACCGCTGGGCGTGTGGATGATGTGGGGGCAGGGAGCGGAGAGGCCGGGGGCGGGCTAAGCCTGGGGTAGGACGGGTCCCAGGACTCGGGTGAGGGTTCCACACTTGGCTTTCAGTAGTGGTCAAGACGCAGGCACGTACGCCAAAGGGGAGCAAAGCCGGGCTCGGCCCGAGGCCCCTAGGACTTCCATCTCCCAATGCCGGAGGTAGGAGGCTGACTACAGTCCAGCCGCGAGGGGCGGTGCTGGGGTGGGTGCTGGCGGCCTGGACCCCTGCATCTCTGTTTCGTACAACCTTGGGGACTCTGGCCTGTATCCCACTACCCTAATTTCAGTAGTTAAGAGCTTAGGCTCTTAAACTAGACAAGGTTCTAAATCTTGTTTTAATAGCTTAGTTACTAGCTGTGTGACCTCGGTCAACTTACTTAACCTCTCAGAGCCTCAGTTTCCCTACACGTAAACAAGGTTAAGTGCACGTACTGTGAGGCTAGACTGGCTAATTCAAATCCCATCTCTGCTAAACTAGGCATGTGACCTTAAACAGGCTATTTATCTTTTCTCTCAATTTCTTCTGTAAAATGGAAATGAGAATTATCTACCGCGCAGAGTTTTTTGAAAATTAAATGAGGTGTAAAGTGTTTAGCACGATATTTGACACACAGCCCTTAGTGTCAGTAAACAGAAATTATTATTTTTATATTATCCTGGTCCTTACATCCCAGGCTTGGGACTGTGAAGGCAGGAGTCATGGAAATTCACAAATCCCTAACCCTTCGCACCAAGTTGTCTTTGGCATCTCTCGCACAGGCAGGCAGGGATAAATTGGAGAGCAGTGCACATCCAAAGAAGATGGGATGGCCAAGATGCTCTCTCTTGCTGAAACAGGGTCACCAGGAAAAAAGATCCCTCTTACAACCTGTTCCCCTACTTTCACACCACTGGGAAGATCTGGTTTCTCTTGGTTCTGAACCTGTTTTAGCCCCCTGGTTCTGACATTCATTCATCTAGATTTAACCTGCTATGTGCCCGGCCCTGTGCTAGAAGCTGAGGATTCAAAATGGACAAGGTACTCTTCACCCTCAGGGAGCTGTTTAGTAGAACAGAGCTTCTCAATCTTGCATGTCTTTAGAATCGCCTGGCATCTTGTTAAAATACAAATTCTGATTCTATAGGTCTGAGGTAGGACCTGAGACTCTGCATTTCTAACAAGCTCCCAGGTGACGCTGATGAAGCTGATTCAAGATGTAGAGGATTTTACAAACTAGTAGAGTAGCGGGTGGACAAGTCCAGGCTAATCGCCTGGCAACTAGAGGTGGTCTCCACCCCCTTGCTCGCTGAGGTTCCCTCCCAGGAATCCGCCACGTGACAGCCGGACCGCCCTCTCTGACTAGAGGAGCCCTGTTAGCGCCATGGCTCCTAAGAAGCCGCCCTGCCTTCCTTCCCTGCTGTTGCCACTTCTGACGCTGCTGCTGCCCCAGGTAAAACCACAGGATTGAATCAGCAGGCTGGGTGAGGTGAGGCGGGATCGGATCTATCCCAGGAGAGAAAGAAAGTGAAATTAACATAACAATGAGCAGGCCTAGTTCCATCTCCTCCGCAGACACTGACCCCCCCACTCCAGACTTCTGCTGAAAGTAGTGTCTCCCTTTGCAGGCAGACACTCGGTCGTTCATACTGGATCGGGAAAATGACAGATTCCTCCTGGATGGAGCCCCGTTCCGCTACGTGTCTGGCAGCTTGCACTACTTTCGAGTACCACGGGTGCTTTGGGCAGACCGGCTCTTCAAGATGCGAATGAGTGGCCTCAATGCTGTCCAGTTGTAAGAAGTGCTCAGGAGAGCCATGGAGGGTGGGATTTATTCTTCCTACCACTCCCTTGAGGAAGGGGTTGGGACAGGAAGACTGGCTGGGTGTGAGAGCTCCAGGGTGTCCCCGCCTAGGGTGGGAAAGGGTGGGCCAGGACCTTCTTCCAAGCACTTTTTGGAGATTCCCTGCAAGGCCTGAGCCCTTAGGCTTCTTCAGCACCATCCTGCCTTGGGCCCTGTTAACCTCTTTCTTTCTCAGTTATGTGCCCTGGAACTACCATGAGCCAGAGCCTGGGGTCTATAATTTTAATGGCAGCCGGGACCTCATTGCATTTCTGAATGAGGCATCTATAGCGAACCTGTTGGTCATACTGAGACCAGGACCTTACATCTGTGCAGAGTGGGAGATGGTGAGTTAGGAGAAGGGATAGAACTGGAGCCATTCCCGTGCACTTCCGAGACTCCTCCCACCTGCCCACACTGCAGGGCCACTTCCAGTGCTAAACGCAATATCCTCCCTCCTTGCCTCCGCTGCTCCACTCCCAAACAACAAAACCTGTTGTCTTCATGTTTGTCTCAGGGGGGTCTCCCAGCCTGGTTGCTTCAAAAACCTGAAATCCATCTGAGAACCTCAGATCCAGGTGAGTGGAGACAAGTTTTTAACACAAAAAAACAACAGCAACAAAATGGATTGTTGAGTTCCCAAAACAGATGAGACCATCCCCAAACTGGAGATCATTGATGCAGATATTTGAGTGTTTCCTTCATGCCCAGCAAGATGCTAGAAACTGGGGGACCAGACAGACACAGTCCCTGTGCAATGGAGCTTATGGTGAAAGAAACAGATTGTCAAAAAACCAAAGCCTGTAAGATTATTGCAAGCTGTACAAATACCACACAAGAAAATAGACAAGGAACTGAGATCGTGAATAACAGAGGACTGTTGGGGCACACGAGGGGCTCAGAGGGTTAAATGTCTGACTTTGGCTCAGGTTGTGATCTCAGAGATTGTGGAGTTCGAGCCCCGCATCAGGCTCTGTGCTGACAGCTCAGAGCCCGGAGCCTGCTGCAGATTCTGTGTCTCCCTTTCTCTCTGACCCTCCCTCTCCTCCCTGTCTCTCTCTATATCTATCAGAAATAAACATTAAAAAAAAATTAAAAACAGAGAAGGCTTGGTTTTGGTAAAGAGATCAGAAAAAAGCTTTTCTGAAATGATGACATTTCGACTCTAGCATGGGAAAGCTCTGGTCATATAGTGAGGTGAGAATGACCAGGTAGAGGACACAGTATATTCTAAAGCCCAGAGATGGGAAAGAACATAGCATGGTTGAGGCCCGCTTGGCTGGAGCATCACAGGGAAGGGAAATGGATAGGAAATGTTAATGCAGGACCTTGTGGGCCATTATAAGGGGTTTGCATGTTGTCCTCAGCAGAGTAGAAAGCCACTGAAAGAGCTTAACGAGACATACCATTGAAAGAGCTTTTTAAGGAGACATACTGATTTATTTTCAGATTACTTGAGCCTGGGTGTGGAGAGTGGAGGGAGGAGAGCAAGGGTATAGGTGGGGAAACTGATTGGGAGACTCTGGCTGTTAGTTGCCGGAGGCAGGCGGTGGCTCCTAGACTAAGGTGAGACGAGATGGGAAGAAGAGGGCAGAATTGAGATGCAGGTTGGGGAGCAAAATCACCAGGACTTACTGATAGATTTTGATGGGAAGGGGAAGAGTAGGGGCAGCGTGGGTAGGGCCCGGAAAGAAAGGAATCAAGTTTCTGGCTAGTCAAGATGTTGGTGCCACTATTGACGTAGGGAAGATGGAAGAGACTAGGGGTGGTAAAGGATCACTTTTTTGGGGAAAAATAATTCTTCTGATCACATTAAGTTTTTATCATATCACACTCAAGTGAGGATATTAAGTCAGCCATTAGCTGTAGGAGTGTGGAGCTCAAGGGGAGGTCTGAGCTAGAGATAAATTTGGGATTCATCAGTCTAAAGATGGCTTTTAGATCCACAGGTACTAGGGCGTTGCCTGGGGAAAGAGCATAGGGAGAGAAAAGATAAGAACTCAAGATTAAGCTCTGAAATACCCAATATTTCAAGGAGTTTGGATTTTACTTCAGATATAAATAGGAATTCCATCATCTGAGCAAGGGAGTGATTGTATCTGATTTATATCTTTTAAAAAAGATCACTCTGGTAGGACCTGGGTGGCTCAGTCAGTTAAGCAGTTCTGATTTCAGCTCAGGTCATGATCTCCTGGTTCCTGAGTTTGAGCCCTGTGTCAGGCTCTGTGCTGACAGCTCAGAGCCTGGAGCATTCTTCATATTCTGTGTGTCCCTCGCTCTGCCCCTCCCCCCACTCAGACTCTGTCTCTCTCTCTAAAATAAACATTAAAAAAAAAAAGACACTCTGGTAAAAATGCTTCATATCTGCTGTGGACCTTCCAGGTGCTGTTCCACTTCATAGGGTTCTGAAGAGCTTTACACCCCTCCTAGCAGTTCCCCAACTCAGCTGACTGAAATATTTTTGAAATGGCAAAGTAGTCATGGAACACCAGCACGCAGTGTCCGTATTTCCCAAGAAAGCTAGCAACCTCTTCACTGCTGAATCCATGGTCCCTTTCTGGGCCTCCATCCTTTGAAATGCACTCATCTCTCAGCTTTAAGATACCACCTTTATCTGGTCCCTGCCCCTTCCCCCACATCCCAGCCTTGCTGACCCTTCCTTCTTAGTGTTTTGCTGGTTCTTCTCCCTTTCTCTTTCCTCTAAATGCTGAGGTGTTTCAGGGCTCAGTCCTGGGATACTTCTCTTTTCTATGTGTTTCCTTAGAGAATCTCATCCATTCTCATGGATTTCAATCCCATCTAATAGCTAATGACTCTGAAACATGTTAACTCCAGTTCCAGGACTCTCCCTTGGCTTCTTCTTCTTTTTTTTTTTTTTAATTTATTATTTTTTTAATGTTTTATTTATTTCTAGGAGAGAGAGAGAGAAAGAGACAGTGTGAGCAGGGGAGGGTCAGAGAGAGAGGGAGTCACAGACTGAAACAGGCTCCAGGCTCTGAGCTGGCAGTC
>NW_024083082.1:0-38667 GCF_003009895.1 Hyaena hyaena | reverse complement strand
AAAAAAAAAAAATGACAAAAAAAAATAAAATAAAAACATGTTAATGTTTTATTTATTTCTGAGAGAGACAGTGTGAGCAGAGGAGGGTCAGAGAGAGAGGGAGACACAGAATCTGAAGCAGGCTCCAGGCTCTGAGCTAGCTGTCAGCACAGAGCCCGACCTGGGTCTCAAACCCATGAACCGTGAGATCATGACCTGAGCCAAAGTCAGATGCTTAACCAACTGAGCTACCCAGGCACCCCAATTATATACCAGTTCTAAGAAAGTATCTGCTAACCACACTGATCACCAAAGGAGAAAAAAAAAATCCAAAGTGACCCATATAGAATATTATACCATAAAAAAACAAAGATTTCTCTGAAGATCTGGAAGTAAAAAGATCCAGGAAAAAATAGTTGATATAAAGCCTGCTTAATTACTTTAAGTCATTTCTAAAGCATGGACCCTACTATCACCTGAGACTCTTTGCCACTCTTCTGCTTTGCCTGATACTGCCAGCCCCTAAACTTCACATCATCTCTCTGCCCGCTTCCCAGCATGCTGAGTGTTGTCTGGGAACATCACAGGACCATACAGATTGGCCTCTTGACAGATTTACTGTATAAATAACCATTGACTGGGAATGCTTTTTCACAAGTGTATTTCCCCTAGCTCTTCCTCACTGCCTAATAAATATCTCCATCTCCACATTCAGGCTGGGTCCTCTGGTGAAATAGGAAGTAGGATCAGGGGTGTCTGGGTGGCTCAGTCAGTTGGGGATCCAATTTCGGTTCAGGTCATGATCTCACAGCTTGTGTGTTTGAGCCCCACGTCAGGCTCTGTGCTGACAGCTCAGAGCCTGGAACCTGCTTTGGATTCTGTCACCCTCTTTCTCTGCCATTCCCCAGCTTACACACTGTCTCTCTCCTTCAAAAATAAATAAACATAAGAAAATTTTAAAAAGGAGGAACAGAGCATGCCTTGGTATAGAAAAATAAGGGTGTATTTAGCAAATAACAAATATTGAAATGAGAACTGAGATAAAAGTAAAATATATTACAACAAAGTAGTACACTTCTCATGTTGAAAGTTACTCTAGTGTTCAGTAAACTTTTATACATCGATCCTATTAATTTTATTCAATAATCTTTATTTTTTGGATCTATGCACTGTAGAAAGATATTTTAAGTTACAACAAGTATAAATATGATATCAACTGAATTAGCATGCAAATAGCATTTCTATAAATCAAAATATATTTTATTTATACTAAGCAGGTTTATGTAAAGCAAATAAACTCTTAAGGTTAAAATTTCATTACATATACTCAGTTATTTCTTATTTGCAGGTATTTTTATGAATAAAATTAAAACATAGGAATTTTGTGATAATTTGCCAATATCTGCCTTGAATCAAAACACAATCCTATCTCCCACTATTTTTATTAGATATTCTAATAAGAAATAACATCATTTTCTTAATTTGGGAGGATAGGAATCATTTCTAAAATGACAGTATCCCTCAAACATAAGATTCAGAACCTGAATCACTTTTCCATTATGTAGCATAACCTCATTATTAAAAACCCTCAAGATTTTTAGAATGGAAAAAATAGCATTTTTGATAACCAATTTGGCTTTTAACAAGGTTTGGTTTGATAGTGAAGTCTATGTTTAAATTTCGATGATATTAAATAGGGTTTTTTTTCTTAGCCATATAGCATATAGAGAAGTTGTTCATAAGAGCTATTAACAGAAATGAATCTTATACTAAGCTGCCAAACTTTCCACATTTCTCCCTGCAGGTGTTACACTGGGCCAACTCTAGACTCTAGTTTTTGATTGTTCTTTAACCATGACACAGCACTTGGGTAGATAATAGGTGCCCTACTGGATCTTATCTCTTTATTATTTGACTTGGACAGACCATCAACTACAAAACAGAAAAGCAACTGAAACGTAAAACAGTTGTAACCAAAAGTTAAATACTTGCTAAATTCTGGATATTTCATGTGTTACCAAATAGATACACAAAGTTACAAAGAAAAGGAAACAAAGAAGTACAAAGGGACCCAGAAAAACTAATGTCAAACTAACATCGGTCAAGTATTTAATTTTCATGTGCAAGGAGCAAGATTATTATAGTAGGGTAGAGTATGGAATAAAAGTTTTACATAATCCAAAAGTACCTTAAGATATATGTTATAAAATATTAATTTCTTTTTTAATGTTTATTTATTTTGTGTGTGTGTGTGAGAGAGAGAGAGAGAGATGGGGAGAGGGAACATGTATACGTGTGCTCTTGCAAGTGGGGGAGGAGTAGAGAGAGGAAGAGAGAGAATACCAAGCAAGTTCCATGCTGTTAGCACAGAGCCTGATATGGGGATTGATCTCATGAACAGAACCATGAGATCATTACCTGAACCAAAATCAAGAGTTGGACGGTTAACTGACTGAACCACCCAGGTGTCCCAATATTAATTTACTTTAAATTCAATAAATAACTGCTGATTATGTTGAAGCTTTTCTGAATACATTTTTCCTCTAAGAAACTTCCTGTTATTGAAAAAAAGGGAAAAAATCTGAGACTATATGCCTAGAGTTTATCTTCACCTTCGTACCCTATGTAACTCTGTCCCCAGCTGTAAACAAATCATTCCTTTAAGTGTTTAAATCATATACTATTTAAGCATTATTGTATAAATCACCAAAATTAACACTAATTTTCTTAGCCTATCAGCCTAAACAGAAAAAAAATCATCTTTTAAACCAATTTAAATAAATAATATTCAGAGCCTATTCAATTAATCCAATATCTGAAAAAAAATCACAAAACCATAAACTTTAATCTTATAATCTTCCAACCTACATTCCAAACTAAAAAGTTAAATCAAACAAATCAAACTAATTAAAAAGTTTCTTTGTTTCCACTCTACAGTATGCTCTGTTCTTCCCAACTACTGTTTAGTATTTTCAAAACTAAAACATTACTTAAGAGTGCTTCAATGCATATACGGAAACTCAGTTAACGTGTTCGCATGTTCAAATAATAAACGCGGCTCACTTTTATAACTGGTATGTTACTGAAAACCTGTGAATAAATTGCTAAGGTAGTCTACTATTATTTAAAGGAACTTCACAAGGAATTCCAAGTAAACATGCTCTCTTACAATGCATATAAATATAACAATATTTGTATATTCAAATTTTCCATACCATTTTTTCTTAAGATAGGACATATCAGTAATGTGATATCTATCTTTATAAATTTTGCCCTAGGATTGTTTTCAAGTGTAGCTCATTTATTTTACTACTCATTCAAAAACTAAAATATTCAAAAGAAAAACTAATACTCTTCAGTGCTTGCCTTTTGCTCATTTTTTTAAGTGACCAAATTTAAAAGTCTTCATGCATACCAGAGATTACAATAAGAGCGTGGGTTGTGCTTCTTGATTTCACACAAAGCCATACAAACAGGATGGGCATTTTGGAGATTAAACCATTCAGGCTAATACTGTTCTTTCCCTTCCCCACCCCCTACCCCCACTGAAAATACTACTCAATAAGTCACAGACAATAGTTAAGTGCAATGGTTAAAAGCTGTCAAAGTTAATTACCTTTCCTGAACCTGTTAAGCAGCAATATTAATAATGTAAAGCCCAGTGCCTTGCATATACTAACTGCTAAATAAATGTGTAGCTCTTATGATTATTCAAACTAATAATTCAATACCAATTTCTGCTTCATCTCCCTTCTAAATTTTTTTTTCTTTTTTATTTCTAGGAGAGAGAGAGAGAGAGAGAGAGAGCGAGCGAGCATGAGCAGGGGAGGGTCAGAGAGAGAGGGAGTCACAGACTGAAACAGGCTCCAGGCTCTGAGCTGGCAGTCAGCACAGAGCCCGACGCGGGGCTCGAACCCATGAACCGCGAGATCATGACCTAAGCGAAAGTCGGACGCTTAACCGACTAAGCCACCCAGGCGCCCCTTCATCTCCCTTCTAAATACAGAATCTCTCCCTTATGTTCCATATCTTCAAAATCACCCCACTCACTAACATATACTGGAGATACTGGAAAACCTCCCACCTTGACAATTTTTAAAAGACTTTTCCAGATCTAAAATATTGAGGCAACTAAATATTTAGGTATGGAAAAGTGAGTCTTTATCTGAAAAACGTTTTAATGAAATGCTCAAACCTGTGACTGTTTATGAAATGTATCGATATACTGATCTATCATTTTCGTAACATTAGCAAATCCATACCTATAGCTTTTTTATTATGAATATTTGCTAGACTGACACATACCTTTATGACATGAGTCATCTTTCCAGAGTTGGGGAAACTGATGGAAAGATGGCTAAATGATTCAGCACGCTGCAGCAAAATGAGCTGGTCATGAATTTATAATTTCTACTCCTGTTAGGTGCCCTGGCCCTGATGGCCTCTTCCACCCTGTACTGCATATATAACACATGATACTATAATCAACAAATTTTGTTAGGGACTCCCTCAGGAAAGGGGTAATGGTGTTTTCCCCTCAGACAAGCTTCTAGAAGCAAAATGATTCAATTCTGTGACACAACAGCTCCACAAGCCAGGATAACCCTTACAATGTCCAGCTGTACGCTTCCAAGCTGTGCTCATACAGATAATAGGACTAAAGTCAATTCTAACACTGGTGCCATTTTCTCAGCTGCACAAGGCAGACACTGGGGAAGGCCTGAAGCAAAAGAAACCCAGAAATGGACAAAGGAAGCTAGATAGGAAATGGGTATGGCGATAGTTGTGTCTCTTATACCAGCACTGACCTTTACCAGCAAACAGCAGAGCAGGTCCTAAGCAGGTCAACGAGACTAAACAGCAGCTACAGAACATGTGCTGATGGAGCCTTACCTATTAAGAGCCTCAACACCTAAAGCCGGTGAGAGTCTTTTTCTAAGTCCTTATCTGTCTTAATAACAAAATATTTACTGTGTTAATCATATGAAAAATTTATATCAGATTCCAAACTAGATTAAAGCTGTTTTCCATCAAATAACAAATATAAACAGAAAGCATTATGAATGAAGTATTTTCATGTAAAAGTGCACCATCACAAATGCTGGAAGAGTACATCCATTTTGTGACCACAGCAGTCAATCTGCCCAGCAGCTTCCGAGAATGGGACAAAGAAGTGTGCCAGGATGTGTAAAATGAAATCGCCATGATCTCTGAAGTCCAATTTCCTCATTCAGTAGCCTGAATTTATTTCAGTTTGGTGTGGTTACATAAAACACACACTCAAATACACACACACACACACACACACAAAACCTCAGCAGCCACACTGAAAAAGATGGCACTATTTTAAAACTATTAAAAAATGTATTTAGAAAACTAAGGTGATAAGTGTGACCTTTTGTGATTTCATCTTTTTCTTTGGTGGTGGTGGTGGTGGGGGTTATGACTGTGCAATCCTTGATTTCCTATAACCTGGACCAAGGAGTGGTGTGTGGAGAAAGAAAAATAAAAAAGAGGTGAAAAGTGCCTAATCCAGAATGTGCAATTTCTCCGTATTTTATAGTATTAATACATGAAAGTTTTTTTTTTTTTCTCCACCAAGACCTTGGAGGTGAACAGAGCAGGAAAAAAAAATGGCTCATACACAAGGTCTCAGGGTTGCCCCAAGGCAACATCTCCACGTCTGGAGATCTGGAGCTCAGTTGGGAGTTCTCAAAGCCGCAGCATTATAGACGCGAGCCCAGGCCGCACTCCAGCCTCCAGGGCGCCTCTGCCATGCGCATGTCCCACTTATATAAAAAGATGCTTACAGTCCAGGTGCTTTTTCTTGGGGCCCATCACTTCATGAGTGGTGGCTTTGCAGACCGCTCTCGCAACAGCGGAGCCTGTCACGCTGTACTGAGCGGCGGCGATCCGATCCGTGAGCGTTTGGCCCGACATCTTCTCCGGCCAAGTCTATCGCCTCCTCTTCTGCGGGAAAGAAGGGGATATGGTCCTGCTTTAAACCCGCAGACCCTGCCCTCCGAGCAGCCCGGCCTTGCCTCCTCCAGCCACACGGCGGCTCCCTTCTCCTCTGTCTCCGCCCTGGTACCACCTCTAGGAGCCAGCAAAGCGCTAAGCCTCGCTCCTGCGACGCGATCTAAGGGTCTCGAGCCAGAGTGGGTCCGTCACGGAAGCCCCTCTGGTCCCAGCCTCTTGACACCGTCCCCGTCCCACTCCCCGTGCCGCCCGCCTCACCCCTCCGGCGCCCCCTCAACCCTTCGGTCAATCAGCACTTCGTCTGCAACCTGATCCCCGCGTGTCCGACAAGCTCCGGCGTGCGCCGGGGTTATTCCCTGGGCGCCGCGCCCACCCGGTGCCCACCTCTCGCTTGCCCGCCGCAGCGTTTCTTCCCAGTAGCCCGCAGGCTCCGGGGTCTGAATTGGATACCCAAGCCTTGGCCGTTTCCTTCCTGCTCCTCGCGCGGCTGCAGCAGTGGGCTCGTCCTCCCTCGGGCGCGGTGGAGATTATCCTAGCATTGCGCCATATTATGCCCTCGCCTCCCCTTCCTTCCTCACCGCAGCTACCAAAGGCCCGCCGAGGCCCTTCGCTCGGGTCTCCTCCCCTCGCCCCCAAATCCCCGCCGCAGGGGCCGCCCGGAGGCTCTGCGGAGGCGCCGAAGTCTCTCGGCGCCTCGCCCTTCCTGGCAGCGGAGCAGACACGGGCTGACAGCCCAGCCCAGCCCCCCGCCCGCAATCGAGCGCGCCGCGGAGCTGTCACCCAGCCGCTGCCCTTCTCCGCGCCCTAGGATTATCCCCTCCGGATCCGCGCGCTGCCGGGACGCGGGGGAGGGGGCCAAGCAGGGGCCGCGGGGACTCACCCCGCCCCGGGAGCGGCGCCTCCCACCGCATGACGAGCGGAGCCCGGGCCGCCGAGGGAAGCCGCGCCGGGTGGGTGTGTGCGGCCGCGCGGACCCGGTGCCCCGGGGCGCGATGCCTCCAGCCCTAGCCCGGCCCCCCACCCTCAACTCCGCGGTCCCTGCGCCCGCCGCCCGTGGCCCCAGGAGCCTGTACCCGCCCGCCGCCGCCGCCTCCGCCGGCGCTGCCGCGTCTCTCTAGCGATCCGCGCCGCGTTCCCATCCCCGCCCCCACCTCAGCTGTGGCTGCTCCAACGAGTCAGGTGACGGCGGCGGACTAACCCGGGCGAGCTCTCCGCGGAGCTCCTCGCGGCCCCCTCCCAGCTACTCACACACGCCGCACCCCCGCCCTCCCTCCCCGAGACGGCCAGCTTACAGGCAAGGGGGCGCCGCGCGCGAGCATCCCCGGCCGGCGCGAGACGAGAAGAAGGGGGAGGGATGGCTGGGAGGCCGACACCCACCAGCCAACCACCCTCCGCGAAGCGCCCAGCAGCCCCTCCGCCAGCTAGACCCGCACCCGGCACGCACTGCGTGCGCGCGCCCCGCGCACACCTGCGCGGCTACTGCGGGATTCGCGGAGGGCGGAGGGGGCGTTGGAGCAGCCCGGCCAGTGGGCTTCTCGAGTGCTGCTGTGAAAGCCAAGGTTAAGGGCGTCGTCGCGCGCTGCCTGGCAGAGCTCAGCCCTTTTTCCTCTACATTCTGCCTCTGACAGGGCCGCCTGTCCAAGGCAGCTGTGGCCCGGAAGGGCAGGGCGGCTTAAATGTCAGATTCTGCAGGCACACCGTGCCCGTTACCTGTGCCTCCTCAACTCCTTGGAGCTCCTTTACTTTTTTCAGTTACAATTGGGAGCTGGGGTGGGCAGATAATTCTAGCCACTTGGGTCTTAAACGGAAACTGAGGTCTGCTCCAAGTGCGGATAATGAACAAAGCCATTAATCATGCCCCAGATTGTATTTACAGTAATTATTCGGTTGTGTAAGGAAAACTCTTTGTATCCTTAAAAAGTAATATCTGCCGATTAAATAAATATAGTGTTTGAAAGTCTTAAGTATATTTGAATTGCACACAAGAATTTCTAAACGGATTTGGGCTGGGTTAATAGTATCACGTGTTCACGTTTTCAAAGATTGTTATTTATTGTAATCTAAGAAAAAAACCTTTTCATATTCTCAAAGTAGAATCAAGATCGGAACTTAAGTCATGAACCCTCTTGACGTTTTTTCTGGCTACAGGTGGCCACTATTGGGCCTTAAGGCCTTAAAATGTCCACCTATAGTTTGCAAGTTTCTGTTGTATACTCCTGTTACCTGGCACAGTGTTCTGTATGAAGTCATGATTTCATAACTGTTGGGACTGATTCTAGCTTTAGATAGAAGCCTGATAGGTAAAGAAAGCCCAAGACCACCATTCTTGATTTTAGATAGTAGTCTTAGCATATGATGTAGTAATACAACACCTAGATATTTGTCCAAGAGAAATAAAACACATTTCATTTTATAAACATGTACCCACAATTTGTAGTAGCTTTATAGGATGGCCCCACATTGAAAGAAACCCAGATGCTATTGTACTGGCAAGTAGGTAAACAAAATGTGGTCTGTCCACACAATGGAATGCTATTAAGCAGTAACAAAGAACAAACCAACAACATGGATGAAAATGCATTATGTTAAATCAAAGAAGTCCAAACCCCAAATGCTGCTTCTTGTGATTCCATTTATATGACATTCCAAAAAAGGAAAAACTATAGAGACAGAAAGCATATCAGATGTCAGGAGTGGGGGGAAGAGATTGACCACAAAAAGACAGTAGGTAACTCTTCGGAGGGATGGCAATGCTCTATATGGTAAATTGTGATGATGGGCAGGATCCACTTAAAATTGATGAATTTTATTATATGTAAATTATACCTCAATAAATCTGATGAAAAGAGCTGAAGTGACAATATTAATATCATACAAAGTAGGCTTCAGAGTAAGGAATATTAGTACAGATTAAGAGGCACATTTCATAATGATGCAAATTCATTAAGTATATGTAATAATCCTACATATTTATATACCTAGGAGCAGAGCTTTAAAATAAGGTAAAACAAAAAATTAAGAGCTTTAAAAGAATAAATAGACAAATCCACAATTATACTTGAGGATTTCAACCCTCTTCTCTTGGTAATTGATAGGACAGGTAGAAAATCAGTAAGGGTATAGATGACTTGAAAATAGCATATAAACATTTGACCCAATTGACATTTATAAAGAACTCCAGCCAACAACAGTAGAATACATTCTTTTCGAGAACACATGGAATATTCACCAAGATAGACTACCTTCTGGGCCTCAAAGCTAGTCTCATGAATTTAAAAGAATTACAATCATACAAATTGCTTTGTCTTACTACTGTGGAATTTAATTAAAAATTAATAACATAGATATCTGAAAATACCTAAATATTTGATAATTAATCAATACATTCTAAATAACCAATGGATCTAATTTTCCCATGAGAAAATTTACTTTTGAACTGAACGATAGTGAAAATGCAACATATCAAAATTTATGGAATGGAGATAAAGAAGTGATTAGAGGGAAATTTATAGCATTAAAATGCTTATGTTCAGAATGAAGAAAGACCTAAAAGCAACTATTTAAGTTGCAACCTTAAAAAACTAGAAAAAGAACAAATTAAATTCAGCATGAGCTGAAAGCAGGAAATAGTAAAAAATAAGAGTAAAAATCAGTGAAAGAACAAATAAATAATAGATAAAAATCAATGAAACCAAAAGCTCTTTTTTTGAAGAGACCAATGAAATTTATCAAGGAAAAAATTAGCCAGACTAACCAAAGAAAGATTACATATAGTTATTTATGTACAGATAGCACTGTGAAGTGTGAGAAACCATAGTCTGCTTCTGGTGTACTGCCCATGTCTCTGGTGGTATGCCTGGGAGGTATCCCACACATGGACATCCTTCTGTCATGGATGGCAGCAGAAAAATGAAAATCTGCAAACTGTAAAAGTGTCATATACAAATTAGTAAATTATGTCAAGGGTAGAACCAACTTAAAAAATTTTTTTAATGCCTTTATTTTATTTTGAGGCGGGGGGAGCGGCAGAGAGAGAGACACACACAGAATCTGAAGCAGGCTCCAGTGCTGACAGCTCAGAGCCTGACGTGGGGCTCAAACCCACAGACTGTGAGATCATGACCTGCACCTAAGTCAGACACTTAACCGACTGAGTCACCCAGGTGCCCCTAGAACCAACTTTTGAAATGTTATTGTTTTGGAAGACAATCTTACTGAGCTTTGGAAATAACAGCATGTTTACAATGGAAAAGATTAAGAAATGCTAGGTTCTTACATCTAGGAAAACCTAGAAATATAGCCATGAATGTTGTATATGAAGTTGAAAGAAAGAAAATTGATCAAAAGATAGAAATACATTGAGGGTAAGAAAAATGATTCATTATCAGCATATTCCCTTTGAAGTTCTAGGAACACAATAAATAACATTCAGCAAATTTTAGTCAAGAATAGGCATTGACACTCAATATTTTTACAAACTGAAAAATCTTTTGATCTCTCTCAGTGGTCAGAAAAGACATTAAATACAATAGACATCAGAACATGTTTTAAATATATATATATTGAGCTTTTTTTTTGTGAGTCAATATACATGTATGTTACCACCCAGATTTTTTTTCTAAATCTGATTTAATATACATGTTTTCTTCTGAGTATTGGATTTAATATAGAAAAATCAAACCAACAATGAAGACATGTAGACACAATTTATATCAACGCCTGAAGGCAAATGTCTTCAAGCTATTGGTTTCAGTTTATTTGTAAGATAGAAGATACTTAACAAGAGTTAAGAGAAACTTTAATTCCTGATTTGCTCAGGCAACTAACTGAGGTGGTGTTGGAAAATTCACATTTTTCTCTAAAACCTATAATGTCCTCCTTAATGTAGTTTATAGGGTACTTTTACTCCAGGGAAGCTTTTCTATCAAATTAGAAAAAAATAAGATGTGCAAAAATAATTATATTGGAGTATAGCCACCCACACACATAAATGTGGCATGTCTATCCAAACTCAAAAGCAATTGGCAACAAAAAACAAGTTTTGATATCCTGAATGAACTTGTATAGAGACAAAAAGATTGCTTTACTTTTATAAAGGGACTAATGAAAGAGACCATAAACCTGTTAAGCATTGTAATACAGCAAGAAAGTAATACATTGCATAAAATATCAGTAAGATTGAGATTCAAGCAACTAGATTATCTTAGAGAATTATAACATTTCATCCATGAAACCGTTCAAATTATTTAACAACAAAAGTAAATGAAGAGATAGTATATTCCAAATCAGGACAAACAATATTTATTATGTTTTGTTCCATCTAACAGGTTAAAAATGAATTCCATGGCAACCAGCATATTTGAAGGAACATGTACATCTTACATGCATAATAATAAAAATAATTTAAATACGGTATTTTCATTTTTCCTCTGTTTTCAATCTGATATGGCTGTTCTGGTTTCCTGTTGTTGTTCTGGTTACCTACAGTAAATTTTGTCTTAAAAATAATTTTTAATTATATTTCGTAGTTCTGTGAATAAACAGGGCTCTGCTGGGTACTTCTCCTTTGAAGTCTTTCATTCGGTTGTCATCAAATGACAGCCAGGGCTATAATCATTGGAAGTCTCTATTGGGCTGCCCAAGATGACTTACTTATTCATTCACATGTCCAGCAGTTGATGCTGGCTGTTCACTGAGAGCTCAGCTGAGGTTTGGACCAGAGCACCAACACAGGGCATCTGGATGTGGCTTGGGTTCCTCATGTTCAGAGTCCAGGGATGTCACATTTATTATGGTGGCTGGCTTCCAAGAGGGAACATTTCAAGGTGGAGTGTTGCAAGAAACTTTGGTAGAAGTTTAAGGTTTCTTATGACCCATCTCCAAGGTCTTGTAACATCAGTTCTGTTACATTCTATCAGCCAAAAGCAAGTTACAAAGACAGCCCAGATTTAAAGGGAGAAGACTATTGCTGGGAAGTTCATTGGAGGACCAATTACCACAGCGACACACAGAAGCAAACCTTTGTGAAGAACCTGTAAAGAGAAACCTGTACTCTCAGAAGTATGAAAAGTGATTCACTTAAAATTTATTGAAGGCTACTGAAAACTAATTGGAAACTGATCTTAAAAATGACTTGAGCATAAATTAAAATAACACAATGAATTATTTACTCTGGTTTGAATATTTTTTTCCCATAGCAGGCAAAGTCCTACTCATTCAAGACCCAAGAGCAAGCTGTATCATGGCCTGCAAATCTTTTTCAGATCTTCTATTTTAGCCTTCTTTTTACAGATGAAGAAAATTAAGAAGAGAGAATTTAAGCGACTTTCCCTGTATCACACTGAGAGAATGGCATAACCAGTCCTAAACTCCACTTGTTGAACTTCTAATCCAGTGTTCTTTGCACTCTACCCATGGCTCCTAATAAAGATACAATGTTATGATAGACTCTAATTTTATGATATTACTTAGGTCCTTGGTCAGAGACGTCCTTTTTAAAATGTATTGGCAGGAAAGTATGGCAGCTAATATCTTATTGATATTAGCAATTATTGAATTAGGCAAGTTCTGGTTTGAGTTCCTGACATTGGCCCTCACTAGCTGTGTGACTTTGGGCAACTTCTGCAGCTGTTAGGGCTTTTCCTCATCTCCAAAATGACTTTTCCTCATCTCCAAAATGGCCACAATCATAACATTCTACCTCGAAGGACTGTTATTACCATCAAACATGATAATGGCATATAAAGCCAATAACACAGTGTGTGGCATACAGTGAAAGCACAATAAATGTGATTAATAGTACTCAGTAGTTGTGGATGGAATAATTGATTTTATTATTTTGTTAATTTATGGTTATATTTTTATTTTACTATTATTATATTTATTATATTATGTGTTTGGAACTACAATTCAAGTTTATATGGTTATCTGATAAATATATTATTCTACCAGTATCATTTTTTTAATTAAAATATGTTTAACATTTACTCATTTTTGAGAGACAGAGAGAGATAGAGTGCAAGTAGGGAGGGGAGCAGAGAAAGAGATAGACACAGAACCTGAAGCAGGTTCCAGGCTCAGAGCTGTCAGCATAGAGCCCAACGTGGGGCTCAAACTCATGAATGGTAAGATCAGGACCTGAGCTGAAGTCAGATGCTTAATTGGCTAGGCCACCCAGGCACCCCTACTAGTATCATTTGTAAAGTGAGAAAATAATAATTTACCTTGTTCCTGAGATATAAAACCAGATTACTTCCAATATCATCATGGGTGGGACTAAGCTCCTCTTAGTCCCAGAGAACTAGAGTAGAAAACACATGCACATGCAAATAGTCATTATGCAACAATGCTGTAACAAACTGCAGTTCCTTCTTTCTTGTTTCTCAATCTAAAGTGATAATTTCAAGGAAATTTTGGGGAATGAAAAGAATTTTCTCTGAGAAAGGAGAGGATTAATCAGGAAAGCTTGTCTGGAGAAGAAAGTTTCCCAAATAAGCTCCTAACTTAAAAGCATGTGAGGGCTAGGAAAGTGTGCCTCATCTTCCAGAAGTCTCTCTTTTTTAATTCTTTTAATGTTTTTTTTATTTTTTTGAGAGACAGCGTGAGCAGGGGAGGGTCAGAGAGAGAGAGAGACACAGACTCTGAAACAGGCTCCAGGCTCTGAGCTGGCAGTCAGCACAGAGCCCGACGCGGGGCTTGAACCCACGAACCGTGAGATCATGACCTAAGCGAAAGTCTGATGCTCAACCGACTAAGCCACCCAGGCGCCTCACTCCTCGATCTTTTAAAAAAATGTTTTATTTATTTTTTGAGAGAGCAGAAGTTGGGGAGGGGTAAGGAGAGAAGGGACAGAGGATCTGAAGAGGGCTCTGCGCTGACAGCAGCGAATGAGCCCAATGCAGGGCTTGAACTCAGGAAGCATGAGATCATGACTTAAGCCAAAGTCAGATGCTTAACCAACTGAGCCACCGAAGTGTCCTCTCCTCTATTTTTGGTGGTTGTTTGTACTCGTCTACAGCTCAGTTTACATTCTGAGCTGCTCAGCGTGAGTGACTTGGGCTCACTTGATAACTCATTGCATGGGTGCTATAGAAGAAGGCCATGCACTTGTCTCGGTACAGCTCCAGGAACACAGCAGTGTGCTGGAAGAAGACCTGGTATTCTCACACTCTCTCAAATTGTGTAACTGTAACATATGCATTACTGGCCAATTTTAAAAGTTCTCTTGCAAAAATAATTACTTAGATCAACTACAATCATAATTATAGAATTATCAACTATAATTATATCAGTCAACCATTTCTGTTTCTCTGGTAAAGACATTAAAGAGAAATGGAAAGTTTAGGCTATCTGCTGCTCAGTATAACCAGATGAGAATGAACTGCTGTGTTACTGTTTAAACTAATTTTGAATGGAACAAGGAAGGCCTTACTCTTTCTAGAGCATAATCCATTTAACAATATTGTTGTTCTACTTGTCGTACGTATTTTTCTTTGTCCAAGGACTTAGGCTTTAACAATTTGAGAGTCATTATAAAGGACAGAGCATTGTCGTGGGAAACTTTAGCAAGTTAGAGGACTCACATATATAGTTTCTTCCAATACTTATATGACTCATGCTAAAATGTTGCCAGATTAACCCTCAAATAAAAGTGTAATGAAACAGAGGCCCTGGGTAGCTCAGTCAGGGAAAGATTTGACTCTTGATTTTGGCTCAGGTCATGATCTCAAGGTCATGGGATAGAGCCCCTAGTTGGGCCTGACACTGAGTGTGGAGACTGCTTAGAATTCTCTCTCCCTGTCTCTGCTCCTCCCCAGCTTGCATGTGTGCTCACACTCACTCTCTCTCAAAACAAATAAATAAACTTTTAAAAATGTAATGAAACAAAATATATAAATTCCTTTTTTTAAAAATGTTAGTTTGGAGAACCAAATTTCCCAACAGAGGATCACATTTTCACTTTTAAGTAGGAAATAGATTAAAAAAAAAAAAGTGCTAGAATGCCAATTATTACCTATGGAGAAACTAAAGGTGAGTTTCTTGTTGTAATTCTCCAAATTTATGGCCATTATTGACTTGATCAATAGAAAACTTCACCTTAAAATTTTGTCTTTTTCAACCCAAAACTGGTTTAATTTTATCGTCATCATGAATGGTTTTAGATGTAGTCATAAAGACAAAACTCAGGAAATTCTCTGGCACATCACCATAATTTATGGATTTGGATGCTTGTTATGTCTCTATATTGATGTTTCTAAGTGGGCATTATCAATGATGAGCATTTGGTTTAGTGACAGCTGAATCAGTGTCAGTGGTACATCTTTTGAGCTGTTACATGTGAAGAGACGGCTAATTTGTTTTCATTGTTACTGACTTTATTCTACAGCCCCCATCAATCTCACTCAGGATTTTGCTGTTAAGAAAGAATGAACATTGACAACACAAGGAAACTCCAAAGCTTCCGTTTTGAGGGCAAAAGCAATGAAATATGAATCAAATAAGTACATCAATAAACTTAGTATTAATGCAGCATTGTTTCCTAGGATCATCAAAATATTTCTCATTAACAGTCCACAAAAATTTTTTAAACGTTTATTTCTTTTGAGAGAGAGGAGGAGGGGAGTGGAGAGGGGCAGAGAAAGAGGGAAAGAGAATCCTAAGCAGGCTCAGCCCGATACAGGGGTCAATGTGGGACTAGATCTCATGGACAGTGAGATCATGACCTGAGCCCAAATCAAGAGTCAGATGCTTAACTGAGTGGCCACCCAGGTTCCCCAATAGTCCACAAAATTTTGAAGATGTACACATTTCATTACATATTTAAGATATAATGTACATACAGTTGCTTGTATCTTCAACATTTTGTTAGTCTTTGGCTGGTGATATCCAGTGAGGACATTATTTGGCAGATGCAAGGTTTATTGCTGGTTGCTGTCCTATGCACCTGGAGATGTTGTCAAGTATCATTTCCATATGGTTCCTATGAGGGAGCCATAGTGCTATCTGAACTGTATATATAAATATTGTTGATAGATTTCCAACTATAGTAATGGTTGGTATGGCTACTTCCATTTGAGACCTGACTCAGATGCACAATCTTTTGCTCATAAGCCCTTGATGGTAACTATATCTGCTCAAACATTGTCATCTTTCAGGGTCCATAATTCTTCAGCAGCACATAGCATTGCCACTTACTAGGCATTAGTAAATCCTTAAAATATCTCCTGTGCTTTCTTTAGTTGCAGTTGTCTGAGCTTTGATTAGCAATCATGGAGATATTTCCACATCCTCATCCTCATCTGCTACATTTCCTACAGTTGTGTGTATAAGGAATCACTTTAATAACAAGGATCTGTCCACAGTCAAGGAACTCATTGCTGAAGAGTCATGGCTTTCACTTTGTTCCCCATCGTGGCCATCTCAAAGGCTGAATGTGACATTTATGATAGATTTAAGTGTTACTTTCATCTAGAAGTGTAGACAGTTACCTCTGAAGCTTGATACCTTGCCAGTTTTTAACTTTACCAGCTTCATCTTGGTCTCCTTGATTCAGGAAGCCAAGGTCCCTATCATCAGACAATACCTTATGGCTTTCAGCCCCACAGAATAGGTGAGAAGTCCTGATTGTAGTAGGGCTACCTCACAGAGGCTTGTCTGAAGTCAGTTCAGTAGAGATATGCTCATTCCATGGTTAGCAAATTTTTTTCTACATGGAAGCTTCAAGAAAAACAGCAGTTAGCAGAATTATATGAGAAATAAAAGAACATGAGCTACCTTCACGATGCTGAAGGACATCTTGGGCTAATGGAATGAAAGACTTTCTTACAGGTATGGAAGAATGTTCCGGCACAATCTATGTCTATCTTTATATCAACCATGGGCAAGTTTATGTAGAATTGATTGCCTTAACTGTTGCTGAAAGCATGTACTCTGAGGTCTTATTCAGGCTGGGTTAGCTACAGAAAGATTTAAAAAATAGGACAAGGATATCAGCCCATCTTTAGGGTTCTAAACAAAACAGCCTAAGTGCAAATTTCACATACTATGGTACCAATGTGCCAGAAAATGCTAGGTGTCTGTCAGCTATAGTCAACCAAAGGCCAAGCAGACAGTACTTGGTTATCCAGACAAGTGTGCCAAGAGGGAGCAGAGTCCATTCAACAGACCAAGGGTAAGGGCAGGATTTGAATTTTGGTAGGAGAAACTCTAGAAAGGGGATTCAAAGTCATTCTTAAATACTACCTGGCTTGGTCCAGGCTCAGAATAACACTGATTTTGCAGATATGAACAAAGTAATCTTATTTCTAAAAAGGAGTATAGGGGCAAGAAATCAAGCTGAGCAAGAACTCTTCCCTGTTTTAGTCCTACTATCTTGCACTATGGTTTCATGTGTAAGCTGTCTTCAAGTGGTTTAGAAAGTAGACTATTAATATGTGAATGTATTTCCTCATAGTACTAAACATATAATTGAAATAATAGTAATAATTCTCTTTGGTTTCTATATTTGGTTTATTATATTTGTGTATGTTTAATACAAAGATTTTCATTTATAATCTCATCTTCTGGCTTTCAGCCTTACTTACAGCCAAAAATAATTTTTTAAACTGTAGCTAATTTGAAGCGTTTTCTTTTCATGAAAAGCAAATATGTCTTCCTCTGCTTACTTAACCCTTCTCACTTTTCAGATAAATTAATTTCATGTCTATGTAATTGTCTCATTTTACCTCTTAAAATCTTGCCTCCCCCCAGTACAGATAAATAAATGCTTGGCCAGTGAGCTAACAAATGAATGGAGCAATAAGACAATACCTAGAATATAGTAAAGGCTCAATAAATGAGTTTAATAAATGAGTGAATGGGAATTCATGGGTAGTAACGATGTTGAAGAAGAGAACAGATTTTTGAGAAGATTTTAATTTGTGAAATAAGCCGGGAAACTCTAAGGGTCCTTCTGATTAGTTGAGGTCGGATACAGAGGGAAATTAAAGGCAGACTGCCTGGCACTTTTTACAAATCAACTGGCTTTCCTCCCAAATAATTCTAGACATCGCCGCAAGCTGTAACTTGCTAACTGCACATTAGTCCTGAAAACACCTTCAAGTAAGGTTATAATCATTCAAAAGTAATGGTTTAAAGGGTTAATCACTGCTGTGTTGTGAAAATACTATAATTTTGTTAGCATCGCAGTACATTTTGATAGGGATATGTAACAACTTTGTAAAATAGCTAAGCTGCCACTGTGATTCATGATTCCTGACCCAAGTTTCATAATCTTTTCTTCTTAAAATTCATTCAATTTAAAAAATAAACTAAAAACACTTTGTCCATAAACTGAAATAAGCAGATGATGAATTTCTGCTGCAGCAGCAATTTTCATGTTTAAGAATTAAATTACAATATATGCTTTGCCAACGGACCACATAGTTAGGAAATAGTTATTTTAAACCAAGTGTGTTGAATCATAAACACTGATAAATAAACCATCTTCCAATATAGCTTTAAACAAAAATGTGATATGCCATTAAGTCAACAAATATTTGTTGAAAACCCATCTGCCAGGCACTTTCTAGGAAAAAAAAAATCATTGTGGAACTTACATCCTAGGAAGAGAAGACATGCAATAAACACATAAGTAAGTAAATTGTCTAAAATGTTAAAATGTGATGGTGCTACAGGAACAAAGAAGAGTAAGTGGCATCTGGAGACTGGTATGGGAGAAGTGACCACATAGTCTTAGGATGACTGAAGGTGGGAGGTTCATGGAGGAGGGACATTTGAATAAAGACTTAAAGAATGACCCACTGGTATACAATACATTGATAATTACTCTTATAAATGTTTTTTCGAGCAGCCCTCACATGTCTATATATTTATACAGATGATGTCATTCCCTTGCCTAAAACACTAATGTCTTCCTATTGCTTTAGCATAATGTGCAATCTCCTTAATTTGTTCTATGACAACCTCTGTGATCTCATCCCTGACTCAACCTTCAGTCCCTTGCCTCTTTGTCTTTTTTATTCTGCTTCTATCATGCTAGATTTATTTTAATTCCCTCCTGAGTACCTGTGGCTTTCCTACTTTCTGGTTTTCCTACAAACATTTCTCTCTGTGTGTAATTATTCTCCTGGACTTTTACCTGGCTGACTTCCCAACTAGCCTTCCATCTCCCCTCCCAAACTATCCCCTATTTTTAGACTTTCATTGCACGGCATTTTTGCCTTCCCAGTTCTTATTACAATCATAAGTAAATATGTAATTACTTGTTTAATTTCTGTTTTTCCTGATAGACCTTGATGATAGGGATGTTGTCTCACATCTGCCCTGTTCATTACTATGTCCCCAGTGCCTGCCACAATATTTGTTGAATGAATAAAGCATGCTTAAAATGGGTAGGTGGGGGAGGAAATTCATGTTGTTGGGCTAGGTGGAAAGAATGTACCAGATTAGGATGGGAAAGGGATGTTGAAAAGTATTACTCTGAATGAACTTAATATGCTATTAAGTTAAGTGGCTGGGATGGAAGAACCATTAAGATTCTTAAGTAACTCTTTTAGGATATATTCTTCCCATGGACTGATATATAGCTGGCAGTGAGGCTCTGTAGATAATGATTATAGACCAGAACATGTATATCCTCGTGTTCTTCTCTAAACAGTCCAGTTCCCCCCAACACTTTCTTACTCTCTTAAAGTTGTGTGTGGCCATGTGGTCTTCTTTGGCTCATGAACTAAGTGAATACAGGATGTGTCACTTCTGGCAAGAAGCTTTAAGAGTCACAGCACAATTGGCCACCTTTCTTTTTCTGTTTGCCACAGTGCTTCAGGAAGCAGCCAGTCTGTCAGCAAATCCCTGAGTGGGCATGACACGGAGCTTCCAGTTAACCCATTAAGGATGTAGAGTAATTCACCTTTACTTGGTTAAGTCACTGAAACTTTGGGTGATTTGTTTTCACAGAATAACCTACCGTGACTGACAAGAAATAGGAGGTTTTGTGGCTTGGTTGTACAAAGAAATGTTTAAGCACCAGTACTTAGATGGAAAACTGAACTCACTTCTCCAAAACTGGTACCTCCACAAGCTCACAAAGCCAAAGTAGACCAGTCATCCAAAGCAGGGCAGTTGACTCCATCCTAGACTCTTTCCTTTCCCTCATTCCCCACAGGCAATCTACCACTTCCCCAACGCCTCCTGAATACTTACCCCTCTTCATGAATCTCACTTTACTTTCCACCTGTCTCTGTCTTGTTTCCAACCTTTACCATTTCTCTCCCCAGAGTCTCTTCACTCATTTCCCTGTTTCCATTCTCAATCCTCATTAATTCATCTTCTGACTTGTTGCCAAAGTGATTTTTCTAAAAGAGAGCTCTGATCACACTCATCTTCTCTTTAAAACTCCAGGGAATTCTCATTAATGTCAGGATTAAGTCCACATCCTCAGCAAGATGGATTCAAGCAGGACGTTTGAGACCCTCAGCCCTTCCCCCAGTCCCTCTACAAGCTGAGTTGGATGCCCATCATCCATATTGCTACTGTATCTTACATATACCTCTACATCAGTGCTTTCTTCAATCACAGCAGCTCCAGCCCCTTACCAGCTCTGCAGCAGTGGCACATTGAGCTGCAAGGATTTCATTGCCCCTCCAAGGTGGCATCCTTCAGCTTTGCAAATCCTTCTTCCTCACAGCTAAGCTAGTGGCTGGAAGAGACCACCCACCATGCTTGCAACAGAAACAACCAGCCCTGTATTCTGCTCTCTAATTTATTTTCTTCTTCCCCTTAATAAGATAAAAGGTTTATATCTCTTTTGTGTGTATGTGTGTGCTGAACATACTCAGTCTTGAAATGTTCTTCTCTGATATGTGTGTTTCCTATAGGTGAATCACAAGTCCCTCTTCCAAATCTCTCTATCATTGGATGTTGCCTTTTTAGGGTTTATTGCCAGAAGACCTGAACAAAATAAAAATTTAAGTCCAGACTATCCTTTTCAATATATCTCCATTATATTTAAGTCTTACTGGGTTTATAATGGGAAAAAAAGAGGAGAAAAGTAACCGATGTCAACTAACATTGTCATAAGGTCAGAAACCAAAGGCTCTGAAACTGCTCAGAGGGACCAAATTTCCATGTGGTCCTATTCCAAGAAAAATATGTTATTGACTTAAATGTACTTGAATAGCACCCAAGCATGGAAATAAATTTAAAATGTATATTTTTATGTTACAGAAAAAGAAAAGATAATGATCTAGTTTGAGATACGAGGACCACACGACTCGGAAGATTATATAAAGATAAAGGACTGTGGGACCAATGATAGTCGAATGTTTCTCTGTTATATCCTCCTGCCGTCTGGCAACAGTTCATTTAAGTCATTCTGTACTAAGGAAAATCTCTTTTTGTAAGGGCCTGAGAAATGAATTCCATAAGCTGTCTTCATTGTTCATTCCAGTGGGATCTCTTGGTGATCCCAAATTTGTGTCTCAACATGTTAGCCGTTTCCTAATTTCCTCAGTACCTTAGCTTTTGGCCCACTTTTTTAGTCTTTAATTTTAGTAATCTGTCTCGTTCTTTGTTCATGACTCTCTTTGTCAAGGGTACATTTTAGCGAACATTCATTTGGGTGGGTTTATACATTCCAAAACACATTTTTTTTTTACCTTGTTGGAAAAAGTGATGCAATAATCAGGCATTTATCACAATATATTTACAGAATTAAAAAATATATAAATCACATTTTCAAAATTCTTTGGTAGCTAAAACTAAAATAAAAATGTTTACTTCATAATTAAGATTTTAATGGTCATTTTTTTCAAAGCAAAAAATTCTTTCTTCTTTCTATCTTAAAGTTGATTTTATAAGCTATAATATGAAATGAATATTTGATTTTAAATAAATGAGAAATGTTGAGAATAGTCATAGTCATAGATGCTTTAAAAAACACCAGTGAGGCCATGTGTAGCAACATGGATGGACCTTGAGGGTGTTATGCTGAGCGAAATAAGTCAGGCAGAGAAGTACAAATATCATATGTTTGCACGTATAGGA
This sequence comes from Hyaena hyaena, assembly GCF_003009895.1. Classification (NCBI taxonomy): domain Eukaryota; kingdom Metazoa; phylum Chordata; class Mammalia; order Carnivora; family Hyaenidae; genus Hyaena; species Hyaena hyaena. The sequence goes on along the minus strand of NW_024083082.1, from coordinate 16,665 downwards.
GGATTAGGAGGAACTTGACGGAGGAACAAGGGGGAGAAGAAGGGCAGAAATGGTGGGGGAAAGGGAGAGAGGCAAACCATGAGAGACTCTTGAATGCTGACAAAAACTGAGGACTGATGGATGGGGGGGGGGTGGGGGATGGGCATGGAGGAGGACACTTGTGGGGATGAGCACTGGGTGTTATGTGGAAACTAATTTGGCAATAAACTATTTGTAAAAAAATAAAAAATAAAAAACACCAGTGAGGGGCACCTGAGTAGCTCAGTCCATTAAGCTTCTGAGTCTTGATTTCAGCTCAGGTCATGATATCATGAATTCAAGTTCATGAATTCAAGCCCTGTGTCAGGCTCGGTGCTGACAGTGCAGAGCAGCTTGGAATTCTCTCTCCCTCTTCTCTCTCTCCCTACCAAGCTCATGCATGCACACACTCTCTCTCAAAATAAATAAAAATAAGCATTTAAAAAAATTTTTAATGAATGATGAAAAGGGCATTTTCTTATTTTTAATCAAGTGCCAGAAATAAAGTACTTCATTTTATCCAAAAAATTTTCCTGATGCTTTTTTGCTTAGGTTACCTCCCAGAAAGCCTGCAGTTTCTGTTATTTGTCACCTTGACATTAAAGCAAAGATGCTAAATACCATTTTCTTCTGAAGATACTTTTCAGATGAATCCACAGGACCTAAAAGGAGAGGGAGAATACTTCTAATGTTTCTCCTGGAATAACCTCTAGCAATGCACTTGCTGTTGTTCAATCATAACTGCAATTGATTAGTCCATTGATTTCCTCTAGTGAACAAACAAAATACCTCTCTTGATATCTTGTTAAGTACCAGACTCTATCCTAAATGTTGCATATAGAGTAAGTAAAAAGATCCGATCTTGCTCTTGGGGCACTAGGAGACTAGCTTGAGCTAGTTAACCAAAATTTATCTGAAGTTTCTCAACAGTCTAAATCATTGAAGTGGGTCTTATCAATCACTGAGCATGTAGTATGGCACTAGAGATTATAAAGTGATACTCCAATTCTTCAAAATGAAATGAATGAGGAGATGTCTGTTTGGTTACCTGGCACATGACATTTCTTAAGTCTTGCAAAGTATCCTGTTTAACAGCAGATGATGACCCCCATGAGTCAATAAGTAGTTTTGTCAAAAGTGTAACTGTGCAAAATATATTTTTCATAGAACTTGTAATCAGAGGATTGTATGCTAGGCAATTCTATATCCAAAATAATCAGATATATGAAGCTCTTAGAGCTGAAAAAGCAATCTATTTAAGAATAAACAATTCATCTTGCTTAAAAGGCATTCTAAATGGATTTCATAGTAGCACCAAATAACATGCATTTATTATTCTAATCTGAAGAATATGACAGTCACTTCAGGTAACTTGTTCTTGAATGAGCAATAGGTCAGTGGCTTAAAAAAGAGGAGTAACAGAAAAGGGGAAACAAGCAGAGGGAAGCCAAATGTACAGTTCTGGATGTGTATTTATATATCCAACACCTGCTACTGAGAAATTCTGAAGACCTCATTCCATTCATGCTATACTAAAAGGAACCATTTCATCATGTGTGCATTTGAATCGTTGGTGCATTAGATAATATTCTTTTGTCCACTAGCTTTCTACATGCTGAGATTCCCAGGATTGTGAAGTGTCACTAATTATGGAGTATGAACACGTGGCAATTCAGTTAGCACATAACAAAGGGCAAATTTGTTTTATTCAGTTGTTGTATTGCCACAGGACAAAATTTATTCATCACTGCAGTGTGGGGATTTAACATTTTCCGTTGCACTCATCACTCTGTAATATGTATAAGTGGAACCATAAATGTTTTCTAAAGTGTCCACAAATAACTTTTTTACAATGTGTTCTCATTTTATATCCTTGCTTGATGCCTATATTAAATAAAATTGTGGAAAATTGCGATTAACACCACAATTAAGCTGGCTCTTTAGCTAAGTATGGAAAGGTGTTAACCACTCACTCACAAGCATTACTAAACTGAACCCAAATGTGTATGACTACAGAAATAGTCATATATGTTGCTAGTTTACTTTTATGATTGGATTTTGAAGGAAAATGGCCAGGTTCCACACAAAACATGAAAACACACAAATGATATATATTACTTGACAATTAAAACTGAGAACATGGGTTTTGAACATGTTACTCCTGATGAAATGTAAAAGTAAAAGGATGATGGGGCACCTGGGTGGCTCAGTTGGTTAAGTGTCCAACTTCAGTTCAGGTCATGATCTCACGGTTCGTGAGTTTGACACCTGCATCAAGCTCTGTGCTGACAGCTCAGAGCCTGAAGCCTGCTTCAGATTCTGTGTCTTCCTCTCCTTCTGCCCCTCTCCCTCTCATACTCTGTTTCTCTCTCTCAAAAATAAACAAACATTAAAAAATTAAAAAAAATTAAAGTAAAAGGGTGCCAAGATTCCACACAAAACATGAAAACACACAAATGATATAGTACTTGACAATTAAAACTGAGAAGGTGGGTTTTGAACACGTTTCTCTTGACATGGTAAAGTAAAAGGATGCTTTTCATACCAGCAAACAGTCGTTCACTTGGTGTTTCCAGCGAATCAGTAAAAAAAAACCCACTGTGTTTAAAGAACTAAAATTCATGCTAGCTTTCTCATTTTAAGTTTTCCAGTATTCCAAGGGGGTAATTACTAAATTTCCTAAGTACAAACTACTCATTCCTTTCAATCTTGTTCTCTGGAATGATAAATTATCAAAAGTCAGCATGAATAGGGTAAACATTACTCTAAAAAAAGATTCTGTTTTCTGAATAGGGAGGAGTTAAACTAATAGTTCTAGCTCTGGAGCACTGGAGAAAATATTATGAGAGCTTGCTAAGGGAAAGCACTAACTTTAAGTTGTGGGTGTGCATTCAGCTAAGAAAATCCCCATAGCAATGGGAAAATGTCAAGAATTTCATAGAGGAGGTAAAAGGTTTTTTTCATTTCTATTATGTTTGCCCTGTTGCTAGGGTTAACATTAGGCAGAATGGAATTTTTTTACATGCAGTCACTTCAGGACTCATGGAAGGGTCAGGGGAGGGCCAGAGGTCAGGGGAGGGCCGAGGGAGATGGAGGGAGAATCTTAAGCAGGCTTCATGCCCAACATGGAGCCCACTGTGGGGCTTGATCTCATGAACCCTGAGATCATGACCTGAGCTGCCCGGGCATGCCAGGACTTTTCTTTTAAGATTATGGTTGTTAAACTACTTTCTTATATCTGAGTCATTAAAAAATTATTTTGTAATACAAAATAATGTCTGAGGCAGAATTAAATTCTGTGAGTGATTAGACCACTGACCCATTAGTTCAATGTACCTGGAACTTTGTGAATCTGTGAAACTTTCCAGTTTCACTTGAAGTCAACTTTAAAGAGGTCAAGGAAATGATGCACTGGAAATGAGGACGATCTTTCATATGAAGACAGAAGTCACCTAAGATCAAGTGGAAACAGTTCTGCATTTATAAACAACTGAAATCACTTAATTATGAAAGCAACAAAACTATTTTTTACAAACAGGAAGTCTCCATTGTATTCTCAAAACAATTCTTATTTCTTGATGACTATAAAGAAGTAATTGCCTACTTGTAATACTTACTGGAAAGCTATTTTTATGCAAATCTAGAGATCAAGAAATATCTGATGAGTTAAAAAAAAAATTTATTTTTAATTCTACTTTGTGAAATATTTGTGACTCCCTTGAGAAAATTTACTAGACTTAGAGGAACCCTGGGAAACTATAAAACTAGGGACTTTAGTAGATAGCCTTACTTCTGAAACCTACAGGGACTATGAGGATGAAATGAAAATCAATAGCCATTTGGGGATATCCCACATCAACTTTACAGCTTTTGAATATGGAAGAGATACACAATTAAGATAAAACAATGAAATATATATTTCACAAAATTCTTAGGGACATTTTTCCTTTCTTAACAAAAATACATTGTTTTATCAAGCACATCTGTGTAAATAATCTATCTGGATTTCAGATTTCAGAAAGGCATTTTCCAAAATCTCTGATGACAATATATGGATGGGGGAGACAAATGTAGACTGGGTTACAGGACAGCTATATAGATCCAGAAGTGTCCAAATAAGATAGGAGACCCAGGGTGTATGTAAGGGGTCTTATATTTGACAACAGTTTTGAGCCAGTAAATTGGATGAAAACAAAACAGACATTTTTATCAAGTTTTAGATGATAAATTTGCTGCTGTGAATATATTGAGAAACAGAATTCATATTCAGAAGAATGTCAAAAGGTGGATTAACTGATAAAAATTAATGAGATTGAACTTTAAAGAAAGAGCATGACACTTGCCTTCTAATACCAATGTCTTTCAAGATGTGACAAGTTTTCTTTCTTTCTTTCTTTCTTTCTTTCTTTCTTTCTTTCTTTCTTTCTCTCTCTCTCTCTCTCTCTCTTTCTTTCTTTCTTTCTTTCTTTCTCTCTTTCCTTTTTTTACAAGACAGAGAGCAGGTAGAGGTGGGTCAGAAAGAAAGGGAGACAGTATCCCAAGCAGGCTCCACGCTGTCAGCGCAGAGCCTGACACAGGGCTCGAACTCAAGAACTGCGAGATCATGACCCCAGCTAAAATCAAGGGTGAGATGCTTAACTGCCTGAGCCATTCAGGCCCACAAGATTTGACAAGTTTCTAAAGTTTGAAATAAGAGAATGGAACATGAAGAAAAAGACCAATAGATTCTCTCAATGCCATAAGGCAAGCTGGCGTCTCTCCTTGGGGCAGTGGCCAATGGGAGCTATGCCAAGAAGTGGCAGAGGATGCTAAAGCTGGAGGTGTAAGCATGTGTCTACGTGTGTTGTGCCTTGGAGGATGCGGGTCTGCATTCACACGCTAAGAGACACCATGGTCTCTGCAGGTGCAAACAACATCTTAAGAGTATAACACCCAAAATGTGAGGTCGGCTCAGGATCAGAGGAAATATTTTATTGTCACTAAGTACTCTCTTATAATATTGGGGCAAGGCAGTGGGAGTGCCTCAGTAGAGGGTACAGTCTGCTTAGTAGCATCCAGATGTCTGGCTGAAAGAGTGGCATAGTCCCCAGCAATGGAGGCTGGAACAAGCTGTGGACAAAGTCATTCCTATAGATAAGTGAACCTTAGTCCTATAAGGGAAAGTGAATTACATTCTGTAAAATGTAAAAAAAGATAAAATTTCCACATTCTGGATTGCATGTGGGGAGAGGGAGGGAAGGAGTCAGTGGGTGTGAGGCTGCCTGGGGCCCACTTCGAGTATTTCTTACACTTAAGTTCCTAGAATCATATCCTGGTTATACCACTTAGTAATGGACAAGCTACTTAATTTCTCTGTGCCTCCAATAGCTATATCAAAGGGTTTTTGCAAGTATTAAATGAGCTAATATTTGTAAAGCATTTAGAGCAATACCTGGCAAATAATCAATGCTATATAACCATTTGCTAAATGAAAATAAAATAAATGAACATTTGGATTGATGAGAGAAATACAAAGACCCATCTCAGCATATAAATGGACACAGAGCATAGACAATCACATAACAGGTGATTGAATAAGCATGAAAAATACTAAATATTAGTAATAACCAATGAAATACGTCTTAAAAAATAACAAGATACCATTATAATGATAATGCCATCATAGACAAATTGGAATGAGTTATGTTCCTCTATTCTGTCATTAAACACTAACTCTTTTTGTTGGGTACACTTGTAGGTACTGGTGATAGAAAAGTAAAGACCTCATACTTCCTTGAAAGCCCTCCTTACAGTCTAGGAGAGAGACAAACGTGTAGACAATGATTATGAAACAGTGTGGTGAATTGCGTATCTTACTCCTGCTTACTGAAGCTCTCTTACCCATGGTGCGTGTACAAAAACCTACTGGAACAAGCAGGCCAGGTATTTAACCCTGCCTGGCTAGGAGGAAATGACCCAGGCAAGGTCATCTGAGGCCAGACTAGAACAGACAGACACTGGCATAGCACTACTAGGGAATTTGGCACAAAGTAGAAAAGGACAATAATCACTCTTTATTTTCCAACATTAAGAAGTTAAACTCAATATCCAGAATAGTCATTGAGCAATCTGAGGGGAACAAAGACATCCTTAAATGCTCATTCCTGGAGAATTAGGGGAAACTAACATAAATAACTCCTTCCACTTCGGAAATAGTTTGGCAATAGTACTGCAGATTCATAGAGGGATTCATCCAATTTTATAATTCTGGGAGTTTATTCTAAGGAAATAAATAAGATTATTTATAGTAAAAACTTGAATGCTTAAAGAAACTGTGGCATATCAACTTGATGAAAAATTTGGCAGAAGATTTTAAAAAGATGAAAATAGTGGCATCCATATAGAAACAAAGAAATATACTTAATGTACACAATGTAAAATGAATAATTCAAGATGGTTTCTATGATATAATTATTATTAAACATATAGGAAAGACTTAGGGAAAAGTTTGAAGAGTTGACTTTACATGCTTAGATTGGTGAAACTGTGTGTATTTAAGCATTTTCCCAAGTCTTTTTTGATAGTTTATTTTAATACAAAATGAGAACCTCTTCATATAAGGTCAAAAAGATAAATATTGGTTTAAAGAGATTGTACAGACAACATATCAAATAAAAAAGCCCAGGGAGTTGAATTAACTGTAAATTCAAAATAAAACAACAATTTGATATCACTCCCCAGAAAGCAAGTCACATTTTATTAATGAGCAAAACAACAAGAAGAGCACTTACAGGAAGCAGCCCTCTTTCAGTTGTCCTTGATCAGACTATGTCTGAAACTTCTTTTGTTCTGGAGGCCACATTTTTAAAGATGGTTATAGGCAATTTGGACTACATCTACATAAGAAAGGGTGAGGGAATGAAATTGAAGAACGTGCTGATGTTTAATGTGTAAGGAGAAAGGCAACATGGAGATAGTAGATAGCATAGTTATGTTGAATAAAGTTACATGCTGGGGCACCTGGGTGGCTTAGTCGGTTAAGCGTCCGACTTTCGCTTAGGTCATGATCTCGCGGTTGGTGGGTTCAAGCCCCACGTCGGGCTCTGTGCTGACTGCCAGCTCAGAGCCTGGAGCCTATTTCAGAGTCTGTATTTCCCTCTCTCACTGACCCTCCCCTGCTCACGCTGTCTCTCTCTCTCTCCTCCTAGAAATAAATAAAAATTAAAAAAATTGCAAAAAATTACATGCTGTCTTGGAGAAGACAGAATAGACTTTCTTTATGTAGACCTAGGAGTCCCCATCAGTGGACATTATGGGAAAGCAGATCTAAATTTGTGAAATTAAGGTCATTTATAATACATGTTAGTACTATTCAAAGCAAAATGGTCTGTCATGAAAGATGATGAATTCTTTGGAATTAGACTGTTTTATCTAGATGATACTATCTGTAGGGGATATTACAGAGGATGTGAGAGTTTGGATCGATGTTTTTTAACAATCCTGAAAGTCAATAACTCAAATTGTCTTCTCAAGAAATCCACAACTTGGCATGCTTTCGAATCTGCAGAACCTACTTGTTACTTCTCTTTTGTATCATTCTTGTGATTAACTGGGCTGCTATGCTTAGGAATGAGGCAGAGCTGGGAAAGATGCTAAAATGACAGCTGAAATGAAGAAATTTGGTCTTTAAGGATGAAAGGGGTGACTTGAAAAGATGTTACCATCAAATTCTTTAGTAATAAATAGTTGGATAAAAAGCTGAAAGCTTGTGTTAACGGTCACTATTCCAGTCGCTGACATTTTGCAATGAGGAATGGTTTTATTAGATTTCATTCCAGTAAAAATTAAATCCATTTAAATCCTCAGAAGGAATGTTGAAGGAACATTGCAGAAACCAGAGAAATAGCTATTGACTCACATAGTTTCGAGTTTTTGAGAACGAAAGATATACTTAAGACATATTTTAAAGTGAATCTTTTTATTTTTGCGAAGCTGGTTTCTGAAGTAGGAACTTTCTATGATTATTAAAGACCTGGTCTCAAAAACATCCAAAATAATAGTATATTTATTGCTTCCTATGTCAATGATTTTTCATAAGACAGCACTCATTTCTTTGGAGTACTAGTATAAACAGAGTCAAAGATTCAGATTATTATTGTAATCCTTCAGAGCTTTTTGCTTTAATTGAATGATTTGTGACAAACTACAAGGACATAATTCAGCCAAAGGAATGTTCTGAATCTCTTTGGTTTGTCTTCTCATGACCTTTGAAGTGGTGCACAGTGTATGCAGCAAAAAACTACCAACACTTTGGAGTTCCTTCTTATAATAACTCACTTGAATCTCTTGAGTTTTAGGATTTTGTTTAAATGTGGAATTTTAAGTATAAGTGTTACCCATTTCTGAAGTTCTTAAGAAGTGTGTATAAATAGTGTATTTAGCTGTTTATTAGGGTAATGGGGTACTGTGCTAAACTAGTTTAATTAAAAATGCTTGATTGAAACTATTTTATCTTGTGGCAGATAGATTTTGTGGCTCCAAAACCGATGAACCATGTAACACACATCTCATCTCCCGACAATTTGGCTTTGTTTTTCCTGTCTAATGAGATTTTGCTTTGTTTTACTTTGGTTTGGTTCTTGCTGTCACCAGGAATTTTGTAGACCTTTATTTATTTATTTATTTTATTAAAAAAATTTTTTTTAATGTTTTATTTATTTCTAGGAGAGAGAGAGAGAGAGACAGCATGAGCAGGGGAAGGTCAGAGAGAGAGGGAGATACAGACTCTGAAGCAGGCTCCAGGCTCTGAGCTAGCTGTCAGCACAGAGCCCGACGCGGGGCTTGAACCCACGAACCACGAGATCATGACCTAAGTGAAAGTCAGACGCTTAACCAACTAAGCCACCCAGGCGCCCCAAGAATTTTGTAGATCTTGAAATTTTGGTTAGGTTTAAACTTTAGGTTCTTTATTTTGAAAGAAAATGTATCACATATAGGTATGTATTATCTGTCATTTCAAGAAATAGTTCAGAAATTATTCCATCTTGTAAACATTTTTTCCTCAGAATAGATTATTTTTACATATATATATATAAAGTTTATTTATTTCCTTTGAGATAAAGAGAGAGAGAGAGAGAACATGAGTGGGGAAGGAGCAGAGAAAGAGGGAAAGAGAATCTCAAGCAGGCTCCACACTGTCAGCACAGAGTCTGACCACAGGCTTGAACTCACTAACTGTGAGATCATGACCTGAGCTGAAACCAAGAGCCAGATGCTTGACTGACTGAGCCACCCAGGTGCCCCAGATCATTTATATTTTAAGTCTATTTTTCCTTGATGAGTGCTGGGCCACGCAACATTTCTTTTGAAGATAGCAGACATGAATAAATTGGAATGAAAGAGCTAATTAGGTTCAAACCTGTAACATGCTGTTACCCAAAACATTTGAAAGCTTCCATTGCTAGAAAAGCATGTAGTCAAATTTTAAATGGATTAAATGTGAACATTAGGGCATATTTATTTAATAGATTGCTATCATCCCTCTCTCACCCTGCTAGAAAATTTGCATTTAGAACAAATACTTTATAATCAACAAAATGCAAGGTAGAGAAAGTAGAGCTCGACAATTATAAGACTCCTTTCTCCAAAGATTTATAAACAGGTGTCCCTAGCATACACACATACACACAAACACACACCCACACATGCCTTCCATCAACAACTGCTGCTACTTTACCCTATGGACCAATTCTGTTCTTGGCTGATGGCCATGTGTTTCTGGCTTTGGGCCTTGATGTTGTCCTTAAAAGAGGAAACAGATGACTGAAGGAAACTAGTCCAAGAAGATGTAGGTCTAAATGATCAAAATATCCAGCAATCCAAGGGAAAGAAATGCACTCATGCCCTTGTAAAGTCTGAAGCACTGCCCATGAAATCCTTTGATGGCAAAAAACAAATAAAAAGTGACATTAAGGGATAGAGGAGAACTTGTAGGGACTAAGGAGAAGTATCACATCAAATCTGAATGTTCTTGCATCCTGGCTACATTCAAGGGATTTTAAATTACTAATATTGATCAAGAACTCTGTTTTGAGTAATATGGATTTAACTACTCCAAAAGGCATTAAGGCAAGAAAGTTTACTAGGAAATAGAAAAGAGAACCTGATTAAATGGAAATCCACACAGTCCATGTTTCTAGTTGGGAAGTCTAAGTAGGATATCAATTCTTCCCAAATTAATTTAAAATTTTAACACATTTGAACAGAATCTCAGTGAAATTTTGAGGAATTTATATCAATATTAACATAGATAAAGAGATGACATATGACAGAACTACTGATTAGGACCTATTTCCCTATCCCACCCATTTCAAACATGGAGAAATTCTAGGTAAAATGTAATAGACAAAGCAAGTAAATAGTTAAAAGGAGAAATGGAGGAAAAAAACAAAACTAAAACAAAACCTTAGAACTTTGCATTAAAAATGAGCTTACAAACCAAAATTTTACCATACAGGAAGAAATTTAATTTCAGAAATATGACCAAATTTCTATACTATGTGAAGAAATGTAATCTTAATATCCAACAAAATCAACAGTAAGACATGAATTGACCTCAGATTAAAATAGTGTTATGTCAGTTGGATAAAAACTTTATCATAAATATGTGTATAATGTTCAAAGAATTAAAAGAAAGAATCAGAGTAACAAAATAATAAAATATAAAAGGTAAGATAAAAAAAGTTAAATGGAGATGAAGAAAAAACACTTTAAGATTATAAAAATAAAAGTTATTGAAATGAGAGACTCTAAAAATAGACCTGACCTAGTGAAAGGGAGAATTAACAAATTGAAAAACAGCACCGAAGAGTTTGCTCGGAGTGATAAAGAGAAAAGATACATGAAAGAGCAGTTGAGACATATGTATAGCAGCTCTCATGCATGTCTGACAGAAGTTCCAGAAGACAGGAATGAAGGAAAAATTACAATTGAAGAAAATGTTTTCATTTGAACTGAAAAAATGAAATGAGCTCTCATAACAAAATATACTATGAATATCAGGCAAGATAAATAAATTCAAAGCAAGATGGTTATCACAGTGAAACTGAAGAACATCAAAGAAAAAATAAAATTATTAAAGCTCCCAAAGAAAAAGACAAATTATGCTGAAAGGAAATACTTTGAAACTGGCAACAAACTTTTCCTCAGCATCCACAGATGCTAGAAAACAATAGAATATCTTCAAAGTGCTGAAGAAACATACCTGCCTAGTGGCAAAAACTAGTATGAAGAAAAGGTGGGGTAAAACTAAGAAAAGAAAGTCAAACATATGTAGGAAAAAGAGTTTACCACTGACACACTCTTTCTAAATTATCAATGTATGAATAATACTGAATGGAAAGTGGGGCCATGGAATCCAGAAAATAACTGTGAGCTCAGAAAATGATAAAAAGACCTATTAAATGTAAGTGACCATATAAACATAGTTAATAATTTTTGCCTTTAAGATGGAAAAATAAAATTCTAAATGACATTAAGATCATAGGTGGGTGGTTGAACAATTAAGTTGAAATAATGTCCCATTTGAGAGGAAGAGAGAAGTCCTAAGAAAAGTAACTTTGTTTGTAATATTTACATATATATAAACATTTAAGTGTAGCCACCAAAAAGGTACAAATACAGTCTATAGTTTCCAAATCAGCAATGGAGAAGAAAAGGGAGAATGTGAAAAATATCAATTCAAAAAGAGGCACTAAAAGAGGAAAAAAGAAGTATATAAAAATGATTTTAAAAAGCCCCAAGTAAGGTAGATAAATAAATCTAAATATATCAGTAATTAAAACAAATACCAAAGGATTGAATTCATAATTTAAAAATAATTATCAAATTAGATTCTTAAATCCAGCAATATATTACTTTCAATAAAAACAATTTAAACAAAAACATACAGATAAGTTGAAAATCAAAAGATGGACAAAGATAAACACACTATTGTTACTTTAATAGCAATATCAATGTTCCAAATAGAATTTGAACCAAGGTACTAATAGGGACCAAGGGGCATGACATAATAATTGAAAGAAAAATCCATCAAGACCATAAATCACAAGCTTGTAAGCATTTAACCAAAGAGCCTAAAGTATATAAAACAAAAATTAAGAAAATAATAAGCAAATTTGATAAGTCCACAATCAGTGGACGATTTAACACAGTTTTCAAAAATTTATAGATCAAGCAAACATAAAATTAAGAATATGGAATATCTTACTAATGATGAAATAACATGTTTCATTTAATAGATATGTATAGAAAACCATACTTTCCAATCAGACCATCTACTTTGACCATTTATAAAACATTCAAGGCAGGAAGAAATTCCAGTAAATTCCAAAAAATCAGTGCAATTCCCGTCAATTCTCTCAGTATAACAGTTTACTAGAAATTAACAATTAAAACACCAAAACCTTGAAAATATATCGGAGACTATAAGAATATTTTAGAAAACAGCAAGGAAAGAGTTGCCAATCATGTATGTGAACATTCCACAGAGCCACAATAATAAAAACTGCTGCTCACTCAAAAATATAGTCCAGAAACAGACAATGATTGAAATAGACGGTAACTGTAACTATAAATGTCACATGCAAATCAATGAGAAAAAAAATGCCATGAACTTCAGCAGATAAAATGAGAATTGGAAAAATGAATTATTCACAGAAGAAGAAATACAATATAAATTTAACATTTTCTACTTAAACAAGGAGATTTTATTTTCCCTGATTAAATTACGGAACCCGGTAAATTTTATGTAATCACTAATGTTATGATTATAAAGGATCCTATTATATTCTGATAGTGAAGTTTTGATAATATTCCAGGTAATTACATGATAATATGCTTTGTCACAAATTAAAAGACATCAGTTTGTTGAACTATAAATGGTGTCTTTTTAACTACATAAAAAATCTATAAGAAAATATATGAGCTTGGTAACTCCATTTCTCTTGGGTTAGAGTTGTGGGTAATTTCCTTTTTATAATGTTTATTTATTTTGACAGAAAGAGAGAGAGAGAGAGCGAGCAGTGGAGGGACAGAGAGAAAGGGAGACAGAGAATCCCAGGCAGACTCTGCACGGTTAGTACTGAGCTTGACACATGGCTTGAACTCACGGAAGAGCGAGATCATGGCCTAGGTCAAAATCAAGAGTTGGATGCTTAACCAACTGAGCCGCCCAGGCACCCCTAATTTCTATTCGTTGAAATTGTCTGCTGTGTTCTGCATGTAGAGCATGTGTTCCCTTTCATTAACAAGTAATTACATTTAAAGAAAAGAAAAAAGAAACGAAAAGATAAAGAAAAAGGGGCTGGAGGCAGAATAACAGACCAGGTAGAAACTTCAAAGATAAAAGAAGTAACAAATTTTGAAATCCTAGAAACTTCTACAAGTCTTGCCTAATGACAAAGACCTTTGTCTGCCTTTTAGTGTTTTTATGTCCTAGTCCAGGCAAAAACAAAACACAGCAATAAACACATGAACAAAACTAATATTTGCATTTAATTTCATGCAAGTATTCACTGAGTAGTCCTCATGATGGTGCTTAGAAATATTAATGAACTACATGGGGTGCCTGGGTGGCTCAGTCAGCTGAGGGTCCAACTTTGGCTTAGGTCACAATCTCATTGCTCATCGGTTCAAGCCCCACATTGGACTTCCTGCTATCTCTGCAGAGCCTGCTTCAGATCCTCTGTCCACCCCTCTTTCTGCCCCTCCCCTGCTCATTTTTCTTGCTCTTATTCTCTCTCTCAAAAATAAATAAATATTAAAAAAGAAAAATTTTAATATAGTTTATTGTCAAGTTGGTTTCCATATAACACCCAGTGCTCATCCCAACAAGTGCCCTCCTCATTGCCCATCACCCATTTTCCCCTCTCCCCCACCCCCTTCAATTTTTGTTTGTTCTCAGTATTTAAGAGCCTCTTATGGTTTGCCTCCCTCCCTCTCCTTAATTATTTTCCCCCTCCCCTCTCCCATGGTCCTCTGTTAAGTTTCTCAATATCCACATATGAGAGAAAATTTATGGTATTTGTCTTTCTCTGCCTGACTTATTTCACTTAGCGTAATAATCGAGTTCCATCCACATTGCTACAAATGGCCAGATTTCATTCTTTCTCATTGCCATGTAGTATTCCATTGTATAGATAAACCACATCTTCTTGATCCATTCGTCAGTTGATGGTCATTTAGGCTCTTTCCATGATTTGGTCATTGTTGAAAGTGCTGCTATGAGCATTGGGGTACATATGCCCCTATGCATCAGCACTCCTGTATCCCTTGGGTAAATTCCTAGCACTGTTATTGCTGGGCCATAGGGGAGTTCTATTTTTAATTTTTTGAGGAACCTCCACACTGTTTTCCAGCATGGCTGCACCAGAAATATTATTGACTACAGAGTTCTTATACTATATACTTATACCATATATAATATATACTCCCATGTATTGCCCTGTAATTGGATTTCTCATTTAATTATTGGTGAATCTCTTGTTAGTAGCTAAAGCCCTTCTCTTAGTAATGTTTATTAATGTTTATTATAATGTTATAATGTTATTCTTTCTTCAGGATCAATGAATTAATCGATCAGCCTATCTTTACTGACACACTTTGTTTAGGTTCTCAGCTTCAGTAGGGCTCCGTTTGCTGATACACATAATGCTTTCCAAACTTTACTGTGCTTGTGTATGACTTAGGGATCTCGTTAAACCACAGATTCTGGTGCAGCATGTAGGAAGTGGAGCCTGAAAGTCTGCATTGCTATCTAACACTTATTTTTAGTAGCAGGGTTCAAGAGACCTTTGAGGTCCCCAGCAGCTTCAGAGGGCCATGTTTCAGCACTCACTGTTAGGGTGATTTCTACAGAAGTGTGGGACTTAGGGTGAGTTATGCTGTGAAGGGTCATCTCTTCACTCTCTCCCTACCAACAATTTTATCCACTTGAGTCTTTTGGCTGGAGGGCAGAGGGGGATAGGGACACCTGCCAGATTGTGACTATCAGTGTGGAAAAGATGGCTGAATGGTGGCAGCAGCAGGAGGAGGAAAGGAAATTATAGGCTGACATGAGTCACATTTGCTGACTGAGTTCTATTTTATTGATGCTGTGCCCTTCTCCTGCCTTCTCGTTGGAACTAATTAAATAGGCCCGTCAGGTTGATATGTGATACAGCTTCAAGCCCACCAAATAGTAAAATTACATTTAATTTTCCACTCCTCCAAGCCCTGGGGACTATTCTATCCACTAGTCTAGTGCCAGGAGCTGAAGGCAATAGAGGGCTTGATTTTCTTCTCTGAGGGAGATTGTAGTCTGGTTGAGGAGGCAAGAAAAAGGGAGAAGTAATAAAAGTGAAAAGAATCTAGGTATTGCCACTTACTCTGATGGACTGAGCACATAATGTTAACCTTGCTTTATTTGAGGGAAGTTTTAGGTGGTATGAATTTAATAAGAGAAAACATTGCATCTGAGTTGTTCCTAATCAAGCTAATTGAACAAAGGGAAGAGTTCCAAGAATACCTTTAGTACTGAAGGAGAACATTTGTTTTCACTGTAAGACATAGACTCCCCATTCCTTTCCTGAATGGCATGTGAACTCTTACAGTAAGATTCACATTCCATTTTTACATCATCGTTGAGATCAAATCATAGTAATGAGGTTATTAATCAATGATACAAGTTCTAAATTCATAATACTAAACTATTTTTTGTTTTTATCTCAAGGAGGGATCTGATACAATTTTTTAAATATTTTATTTCTGAGAGAGAGAGAGAGAGAGAGAGAGAGAGAGAGTGAGCAGGGGAGGGTCAGAGAGAGAGAGGGAGTTACAGAATCTGAAACAGGCTCCAGGCTTTGAGCTAGCTGTCAGCACAGAGCCCGACGTGGGGCTCAAACCCACGAACTGTGAGATTATGACCTGAGCTGAAGTCGGACGCTTAACCGACTTAGCCACCCAGGCGCCCCCTGATACAATTTTTATTGGCCAGCAGAGAAGCAAAGGAATTTTGGCTTGACAGTTGGCAAGGCAGCCAGAAACAATGACTTCGTATTCCTGATATTGAAACTTATTTACATTACCTTTATTGACTAGTATCAAAAAGGCACAGTGTGACCATATAAAACCTAATGCATAGGAAACTGATTTCTAATTAGTTCACAGCAAAGGTCCTTAGGTAAGTCACATTTACACTTTGCCTAGTGGACCTTTTTCTGTTTGGGCTACCTTGCTGGTTAGTAGCGACTGTTTCAAGGGAAACCTTAGTGGTAACATGGTGCTTAGCTTGTGGTAAGGCAGAACAAAGAAAACTCTTGAGGGAGAAAAGGATTAATGCCCCCAAATTAGGAATTTTAAAATGTTTAACTGATTTAATGGATAAAGATTTTAAGCGCCCTGAATTGAATTTAAATTTTAGATTCATGAGATCTTGATCTGGATTTAGGGAGACAGGAAAAGCCTAAAGAGGTTTTTTGGGAAATGATCCCTATGCCCCTTGAATCTGGCCGAAACTCACAGGCTCACAAGTTAATATCTAAAGCGCGGCCTAAGTTCAAACATACTTCTATGAGATTCTGGGAGTTCCCTTTTCCCTTGGTGATATTAAATTGCTTTTTCTTTTTTTTT